>NC_054709.1:28497472-28769972 GCF_016097555.1 Gigantopelta aegis | reverse complement strand
AAAAGTAAGAGAATTGTTGATAATAAGTTCAATTAGAAGTCTTGATGAAACATGACTGCTTTTAGCATTAAAACATTCATGACTACACCTATATTTGTCACTATTTCAAGATTATGCCATTAAGGAGAAAATAGCACTTTTATACTTAATTTAAAATTATTGTAATTGTATGCTATTTTAAATTTTACATACCTCAGAAGTCCTAAAAGTCACAACAAATGAAGTTAAACACAGCAGATTCTGAAAGTATAGGTCCATAGATGATTTTGGATGAAAATTGATATTTGACCTTTTGACCTCAATATTTGACCTTGAACCTCAAATGCCGCGGTGGTAAGTCAAATTGTACTGAAACAATGTTTAAAAGTCATCTGTGATCCAAAACAATACAATAATATGAAATTAGCAAAGAATTACCAAAACATTTGCTGATCCTTACTTAATTTTGTTGGGTATATTTATAATTAAAATTAAAAACAAATGCATAAAAGGTTTTAAATCTTAAGTCTTGTATAACCGTTTCTTACACACCCATTGGTGAGAACGCCATGTGTTATTTTTGATAACACATGGTTGTTTACACACGTACGTGTGTTAACAATTTCAAGACATACGACTGGCAACTCCTAGGTGATGACCAGGTGACCACTGCCATACATCCAATGAAAAAGTACACGGTGTAGAACGATTACATTGTGACGTATAGTTAACCTGACAATCATGGGTCTCTGGCGCGTAAGTTAGCTACAAGTGCAACGGCTGTAAATAACTTTCAGTCGAAAAAGATGTTACAATTTGCTTAAAACCTGGTTTTTGAGGATATGTAAGAAATAGAATAATACATTCGTGTCGGTTAGATACCATTTATCTCCCAACTCGTTGTTCAAAAACGAATCAAACTCGTTTTCGCTCGTTAAGATACATTTTAAAACAACTCGTTGTGACATAAATGGTATCTAACGGCCACTTATGTATTACTGTCTATATCCAAATGTATCGCGCAGGTTTGTAGATTGACTAAACTTAGTGTCCATTTTCACAGATTGAAACTATGGTCTGCTCCTTTAATAATTTTAAAGGACCAGAGTACTCTGACGGTGAGAGAGCTAGACGGACATTTGGACAGTTGGTAGCCTTTCCAAATGTCCGTCTAGCCCTCTTACCGTCAGAGTAATCGGGCTACCCCCACCCCCTCCAATCCCCTCCCGGCCCTGAGGTTCAAGCATGCTGTCCTGGACACACACCTCAGCTATCTGGGCTGTCTGTCCAGGACAGTGGGTTAGTTGTTAGTTGGTTAGTGGTTAGTGAGAGAGAAGAGGGTGTAGTGGCCTTACGCCTACCCACTGAGCCCCTAAGAATTCGCCACTCGTGTATTAATTATTCTCTGTTTATTCCAGCTTCTCTGCAAGCCAGTTTCTGATCTGATGAACGAGCGATTCAGGATTCTTCTGCAGAACCAGACGGCCACTGTTCCATCCATCTTGAAACAGCTGCATCTCGACGATCATCATATCCTTCCTTTCTTTGCTTTTTCTTCAAACATCACCGCGAAACAAATTGATTGGAGTGATTAATTAGCCAGTGATCCACGACTGGTGTAACAAAGGCCGTGGTATGTACTATCCTCTCTCAATATCTGTGTGGTCCTTAACCGTATGTTTGACGCCATATAATCGTAAATAAAATGTTGAGTGCGTCGTTAATTAAACATTTCCTTCCTTCCTTCATTCTCTTGAGCAAATGTCCAATAATCTTGTGTTAGACATTAAAATAGCCATTGTTTAAATTGTTCCAAGGAGGCGTCCTTTGCTTTTTTTATAAGCGTATGAGATGGGGGGGGGGGGGGGGGGGGCAGGAAACTGCTACCCCTGTCCTGGAGAAAATCCTCAAATTTGGGCAAAAAACAATAGAGAAATTCGGGCAAAATGAACATACCTGAACACAATATTAGTTGTAACCCATGTAAAAATGTGTGTCAATTCATTGTAACCCTATATAGCTGTTAGGCAGCTAATGTGAATAAACATTGTACGGTAATCCAGATTCGTGCACTTTTGTTTAATTTGGGCAAAAATCGGCTTGCCCCCTACAAAAATGGCAGCCTGTATGCCTATGGCGTTTTGTTTTTTTTGTAAAATATTAACCTTGACCAAAACCACAGATCCAGATGTTACAAGATGGTGTTGGCAGCCTGGCTACGTTGGCATCGGCGACACGAGACGACCTCCTCGACTGCTGTCTCGATTCAGCAACGGCCAACAGAATTCTGGAATTCTTTAAATCGAAGCAACCAGGGCTGTACTTGTCTCAAAATAACTAGGAGGGAGGTGGAGGCGCAATAAAGAAATAATCAGTGCACAATAATACAGTCACAGAATATTCTCCAGTTTAACAAATAGTTAGAAACGTAAATGGTTGTGTCAAAGTCATAAGGCAACACCATAAGAAACAAGTGACTTATACGAGAGTATATTAAATTTACATTGAAAAGTTAATTATTTCCATTTACTGTTGTTTTTTGTTGGGTTTTTTGTTTTGTTTTTTATCAACAGTTAAAATTGGGCAAGTGAATTTTTAACCATGGCTAGTGAATTTTATAATTCACTGACCCCATGGCAAGTTAATTTTTGTAAAATTCTAGAACCCCTGAATAGCCAATTGTGACAAGACAACTTTACTATTTAATCAGTTGCTGAGCAATTAGCTATTCTCGTAGGAGGCACTCGTATTGTGTGGCGTTGTCTTTAGTTCTGCTGTCATTATCAGAATGTCTTCCTCAGGTCTTTGGCTGTTCCCCAGATTTTGGTTTTTAGAGTTGCTCCTTTTGGCCCGGGACCTAATTCACTAAACTCTTGCAACTTTGCGATCTCATATTGCAATGCTGAAAGACTTACAAAGAGAATACTTTGTTGTCTAGCAAACCCTAAGAGACCTTTGTGAATTAGGCTCCAGGTCTGGTTTCACAAAATGTGACATGTGGAAAGGATTCTGACATGTATTTTAAAAGTAATATCAGCACTTCATCACTTCCTGGTCTCAACAATGACTGCTGTATAGATAAAAGAAAGCAAACGTATGATGGTAGACCGATGAGTGCTTTTTGTCTTGATTCACTGAGCAGTAATTTTACCTATTTAGGCAACCAGGCTAGTGTTTTTCTAAATGACTGAAGAAAGATGTTTACGTTTAGTCTCAGTTTAAGTAATTAAATACAAGTTTAAGTAATTATGTACACGTTTAACTTGTAATTATATACAAGTGTTGAATAAATCAAGACGATCCAATGATATATATCATATTTTATTTATAAAATGAATAAAACATTTTTAAACTGTTTGGAATCTTTTCAATTTCAACGAATCACAGCTTCAGTTTGACATACAATGTAGAAAAAAACAAAACAAGATGCCCCAATTGACATTTTTGCAGCTTCATGTTCTAAAACAAACAATTAGGCCTGTTCCATAATTGATCTTGGGGGAGGTGGGATGCATTATTTTATGACCGGTGGGTCTGCTGCAATGTTTTGATGCATACAGTTTAAATACAAAATAAATAAAAATGTATGGGTGGTGGGTACACAAAATAGTTACCGCCCCCATGAGATAACTTTGAAGACTGACCCTAAAAATTTATTTATCATATTCAATATGCACCTATGGTGAGAAGGAATCTGGTTTATACCATTTGTATTTCTCGGACACTACCAGTGGTGCATTCAGGACTGCTCCAGAATTGATCACCGGGGGGGGGGGGGGGGGGGGGGGGGGGAGAGAGAGAGAGAGATGATATATAGGGTTGGCAGTGTGGGGTGGTGGTGGTGGTATCAATAAGCACCGCAATTAATAGTTTATTCCTGGTGGGTCTGCCATATTTATTTCTATACAAACTTGGTTTACCGGTAAATCAAATTTTATATTTTGAATCATGAGAACATAAAAGGATTGCCCTCCCTCTACCAAATGTGATTATTCTTATAAATCACACCCCACTCCAATACCATGAACTGAAGACAGATTGAGCATCTCCAAGTCTGAATGGGTGTTCCACGACTCGACCTTGGCGGTACCCCGGGATGTTTTGGCTACTAATTTCCCACTCGGGCTACCAGATATCTAAACCTGGTAGTCTGCCAGGCTACTATCTTCTTTTTGCACATGCAGTTACTCTGCAATCCATAAGACACTTGAACATCTAAAACAAAACCACTTAAAACAACATGTTTAAATAAAAATAAATTATTTTGCTTTTATCTCTCTTTTTATTTTTTTTAATTTATTAAAATTATAGGGCTATCAGTTTTTACCAAGGCCTTCCAGATTTCATAACCTGGTAGACCGGAGAAGGGGCTACCATTAAAAAACATTAAGGTCGTGGCCTGGTGTTATTTGCTTCATTTCTGATACAGTACGTCAACCAACACAAATATCAACTACTGTAGGCAGGATGTCCAGTCAGGTTTCCAACCTATCTGACGTGTTAGTCCTTAAGGTCTAACAAGGGACTGTTCAACTATTATGTAAAGCTCTAGGGACCCCTACATGTAGTTTCACACAAACTTGTGATGCTTAGTTTTACAGATCACCAAACAAGTCCGTATGAATGATATCTGGGGTGGGTGAAACAGTTTCTAGTTGGGGTGGGGGGGGGGGGGGGGGGGGGGGGGACTGGGACAAAGCCACATTTTTATCTTTGTTTATATAGGATACAAAAACAGAAATATACATTTTTGTCATCAAGTGGGCTTGCCCATATATGTGTCAAACAAAATTGCATACATTTATTGCCCAGATAAAACTATTTTTTGTTTAGAACAAATACTGTGACATTTTATTTATCACCAATGACAGAACTGGTAGTACTATGCTGTCTTTCCATTAGTGCAGTTTTACCCGTGTCGGGCGGTACAAATCGAATCAGCTGATTGCATTGATGTCTTTCCATTGCCCTGGGTTATTAGTTGACTTTCTTGATGTGACATGTACAGTAACATCTATTAAATGACTTTGTGCAATATATATTGAAGGGAAGAAATAAACACACAAATAATATTGAATACAATCGACGCTCTCATCCATAGTGTCACAAAGCTAACCATGTTAGTGACATTCAACTCCATATTAATAACATTCATAGAGAATAACTAGTTAATGACGTCAGATATCTGCTTTATCCTGTGACGGTAAGAATGAGAAATTCCACGAGGCTCTGCCAAGCAGAATTTCTCATTTGGCCTGAACAGTATAAAGCAGATATCCGACATTATCAACTAGTTATTATCTGTATCTTGCAGACCATAAAAATTAAGGGGAAAAGCTATTATTTCTGTTAATTCAGCCACATTTTACAATGACATAGAGGTCAAATGAGTGATTTTGTAATGTAGCTGTGTGTGTGTGTGTGTATGTGTGTCTGTCTGTGTGTCTGTCTGTGTGTGTTAGTGTGCGTGTCTGTCTGTGTGTGTGTGTGTGTGTGTCTGTCTCTGTGTGTGTTAGTGTGCGTGTCTGTCTGTGTGTGTGTGTGTGTGTGTGTGTGTCTGTCTCTGTGTGTGTGTGTGTGTGTGTGTGTGTGTGTGTGTGTGTGCGTCAAAAGTCATATCCTGCTACTATAGTATAGCGATATGACTTTGCTTGATCCGTCATCATATTCTGTCAATAGAAACGGTGGCTGCAGGATAAAATCCTATATTATATCTTTGTATTTTATACAAACATAATCACAGTAGTAGTTAATTAAATTTGATCTGAAATGTCAAGTGTTCCTGTCTGTTTTCAACAACATCATATATCAATATCAACTATCATTGGATATGTGCATACAAAATACATAATATACATAAAATGAAGATGAAATTGATCAAATGCATATTAAAGTTCAATTGGGCAAATGTATTTAAAGTGACAGACCCTAGTTTCCAAAAACGCACGTTCGTCTGAGAAGTAGTTAATGGCTATCGAGACAAGTTCTTGTTATTTTTAGACACTATTTCCCTGTTTTAGCATCACAGACTTTAGCTTGTACCTGAAGTAACCTTATACCTTGTCTGTAGATGAACCAAACTATGTGTCCATGTTCACAGGTTGAAACTAGGGTCTGTGCTTTTAATTATTAAATTGCCAAAAAGCAAATTTGAAAATTTGATACATACAAGTTCTTATTAAAATCTGTATGTATTTTGTTTGGCTAACTCAAACTTGAATTTTGTTGCACTAAATTATTGATAATTTATTGGGGGATTCAGTTCCAACCATTCAAAGGTGATTGTTGTAATTTATCCTTTATAGACAGGTGGTTGTTATCCACAGTGTCCTTTATATTAAGTTCATCTGCACATTACATTTCCAGACTTATGCTAACAATGAATATAACAAAGCAATGGAATTAAAGGGACAGAACCTAGTTTTTAAACACTAAGACATATGTTTGACTGTTAGAGCCATTTTTGATAACTTAAATCATACTTTACTTAGATTTTATTGTTTAGATTATCAATTTCCGTACATTCAAAGTGTTTTTGGTCATCCTGGTGTTTTTAATATCACAAAATGCATTTCTCATATTTTAAAAATGTCGTGCGTCTGAAAAGTAAGAGTTATGGATTCGAGTTTTAGTCTATTTTTAGAGGGTATTTCACAGATTCAAAGTCACAGACTCATGTTTCACTCAGTTGTAACTATATCCAAATGTGTTACAGGTTTGTAGATTAACTAAACTTAGTGTTAATTTTCACGGGTTAAAACTAGGGTCTGTCCCTTTAATTTCATAAATATTAATGTAATCAGCTGCAGACTTCCCAGTGTGTTCAAACCATCTACTTAAAGGGACAGACCCTAGTTTCAACCCGTGAAAATTAACACTAAGTTTAGTTAATCTACACATTTGGATAAAGTTACAATTTGGTGAAATACGAGTCTGTGACTTTGAAATGGTGAAATACCCTCTGAAATAGACTAAAACTCGACTCCATAACCGTTACTTCTCAGACGCACATGCGTTTTTGAAAATATGAGAAAGGTATTTTGTGTTGTTAAAAACACCAGGATGACCAAAAACACTTCGAATGTACGGAAATTGATAATCTAAACAATAAAATCTAAGTAAAGTTTGATTTCTGTTACCAAAAACGGCTCTAATAGTAAAAAATAAGTCTTAGTGTTTAAAAACTAGGGCATGTCCCTTTAAAGCAAATGTCTAAAAAAAAAAAAAAAATCTAGGGAAAAATAACTGAAAACCCCTAGAAACTTCTCCTGCCAGAGTAGACTCCTGCATATAAATTCCTGCCTGCTTTTTGTGTAAACATATTCTTGCATTTTCATCAGCTTTCATTAGTAACACACAATGAGGGTAATATCTAGTATAAAATAAGGGGGGGGGGCTATAAAAACATTATTTAGGTTACACACGGGGACACGTTATTCTAGATACAGATGTTACAAGATTTTCACATGTAAAAATCAAATTATGAAAATATTAGGTGAATGATGACGTAACTTGTGGTTAGCAGCAATCACACAAAAACTTTGGGTGGTCATATTTAGTTTGTGAGCCCATGCTTATAAAACTTTTAGAGTCTAGACTCAAATCTCTAATGAAGGAAGGAAGGAATGTTATATTTAATGATGCTGTCCACACATTTTTTAAATTAAGGTTATATGTTGTCGGACATATGGAAGGAAGGAAATGGTTTATTTAATGACGCACTCAACACATTTTATTTATGGTTATACGGCATCGGACATATGGTTAAGAACCACACAGATATTGAGGGAAAGAAAGAAAGAAATGTTTTATTTAACGACGCACTCAACACATTTTATTTATGGCGTCGGACATATGGTTAAAGACCACACAGATATTGAGGCAGGAAACCCGCTGTCGAAACTTCATGGGCTACTCTTTCTGATTAGCAGCAAGGGAGTTCTTATATGCAATACCCCACAGACAGGACAGTACATACCATGGCCTTTGTTATACCAGTTGTGGAGTTTTGGCTGGAATGATAAATAGTCCAACTAGTCCATCACTGATGAGGATCTATCCTGGTCCGACCGTGCATCATGTCAGTGACTTGCCCCTGGGCTACGTTCCACCCCCATCAAATCTTTAATGATGTCACGTGCATACAATTTGTAGTGGTATTAAAGTCTCAGACAGAGACTTAATTCTACACTTTATAAGCATGGCGCCTGATTAGCAGCCCTCACATAAGAAGGGGAATGATTATGTCCAATTCTGGAGCCAATTTCACAAACCATCATGGGCGAGAATTTACAAAGTCTGTTTTTGACTTACAAGCCTTTAATTACATGCATTTACAATACTTAAACCACTTGCATTTAAGAAAAATGGGCTATGTAAATTCGGCCATGTATGTTTACGTTTATGGCTAGCTATTTAACACTGGTGGGATATTTATGTTTATGTAATATATTTCATGCAGAAAATTATGTCATTATGAAAAACAGATCATAGTTGGAATGAAAGAAAATGATTTTATATGTATTTCGAAATTTATTATTAATACGTTCACACTTACAGAATTTGTTTTTCAGTTTTACGTTTACATGCAAAACTAGGCTTAAGTCAGGGCTTCTAGATTATGGTAGCCCAACTCCCATGGTTAGAGATATTCAATATTGGGCTAGTAAATAACTACTATTTCCATGCCCAACGGCTAGTGAAAAAAAATGGTCAAATGGTGCAGTTGTCTATTTTGTAAATATAAATATCCTGTCCCCAACCCCCACTTCCGAAGTTAGTGTTTTTATGCTCTCTCTCTCTGTCTCTGTCTCTCTCTGTCTGTGTGTGTGTATGTGTCTGTCTGTCTCTGTGTGTGTCTGTCTGTCTCTGTGTCTGTCTGTCTGTCTGTCTGTCTGTCTGTCTGTCTGTCTGTGTGTGTGTGTGTGTGTGTGTGTGTGTGTGTGTGTGTGTGTGTGTGTGTGTGTGTGTGTGTGTGTGTCTGTCTGTCTGTCTGTCTGTCTGTCTGTCTGTCTGTCTGTCTCTCTCTCTCTCTCTCTCTCTCTCTCTCTCTCTCTCTCTCTCTCTCTCTCTCTCTCTCTCTCTCTCTCTCTCTCTCTCTCTCTCTCTCTCTCTCTCTCTCTCTCTCATCTATGATTTTTGCTATTATTTAGAAAAAATTGTATGAACTTAAAGTAAAGTAGGTCTAGTGTCTTTTTAATCGTCTAGTAAATGTTTAAAATCATTGATCCCATGGCTAGTGGATTTTATAAAAATTCTAGAAGCCCTGCTTTAAGTGTTTTGTGAAATTGGTCCTTGGTTATAGCCCTCACATAAAAGGTGAGTGATGATGTATCTTTAAGTAGATTGTTTACGCAGATGTTTACTGAACACAGACTAGCACTAAAACATTATTATTGATCCGTGTTCTTTTGTTCTGGAATGTTTTCAACAACTTCACCGTGAGCCAAAAGTTCTTCTGAAATCGACACGACCGGTGAAGACTCGTCAATATTTTCCATATTTTCATCCGAACTTTTGCCACCGTTCCCGTTTCCCGTGGCTACCATTTCCCATGGATCCTTGTCATCTGATGAACTTGACTCTTCCAACCTCTGAATGTGCACAGGCTCTGAGCCATCGGATGATGAAGATTTGAGCATTTCTTTCAGCGGAGTTTGCAACATTTCTGAAGCAGACGTCTCAGTGATTTCAGCTTCTGATACAGCCTTCTCCTCCTTTCCAGAGGCCTTGCCTTCAGCTTCATGTTTCACTGGGTCTTCTCCCCCGTCTGCTGAACTCTTAGACCCTGATTCATCTAAGTTCTGTTCCAACTCTGAAGTGTTTGTACTTGCTGACTTTTCTATATCCCTTGTTAATTGTGGTTCTTCATCTACAGACGTTTTGCTGTCCTTGGCATTACTTTGTGAATCACTAGTTTCAGAGTCATGGATCTTACTTTTTTCCACAACATCACCACCACCACCATCATTGACATGATGATCATTGCCATCATCATCATCATCATCATCTTCTTCCATAGCTTCAACGGTGGTAAGAGAATAATACTGGTTAACATTCATTCGATCTTGCACATCAGATCCGTCCTTTGCACCAGAATCCAGTTCTTCATCCTCAACGGCATCATCAGAAGAACCACCATCAGCAGCAACTTTCTGCACAGAACCTGACTCCATTTCAGGAGCAGCAGAAGGACTTGCTCCCTGAGAAGGAACAACAGCTACAGCCGTGTCTGGACTTGATGTGTCATGAAACACTTCATCCTTGACATCAGCAGCATCCTTGACGCCAGCAGCAGAAGTACCAGACTCAGGTGCCACTTTCTTTGAAGGACCCGACTCTGGAGTATCGGAAGGCCTTGCTTCTTGGACATTTATCACTGGGCGCTGTCTGTCGTCTGTAGGTTGGTCCGAGTCACTGCTGTGGATGGGAACTTCTGTCAGAGATCCTGCCAGCGGAATCAAACTGTGGGAGTCTTCCTGGCTCGTGAACTGACTAGAAGTATCCGATATCTGACTCCGGCTGTCATTTTGCAGATACGGGTGATGCTGCATTTCTGTGGAACTTGTGACACTGTGTCTGAAATAACATTAAAAACATTACATATTTGAAGTTAACTGTTATGTAAATGGCTAGGAAAGGAAAATTAATGACATGACAATACATTTTATTGAATTAAAAACAGAATTTTTATAAACAACAAAACACGTTTTTATAAGGACTTTTATTGACTTTTGAACAGTTTCCTGAAATTTAAGGACATTTAAGTGTATAAATTTTATAATTCAGAAATCTTGGATTTTTATGGATTTTAAGGACCTGTACGAACCGTTTAAAGTATGATTATGCACAATTAAGGATTTTTGAGCTCCACAATACTAACTGGTCTGAGACCTTAAAAGTGTCATGTAATACTAACAGGTCATTCAGTGAAGTTTTAAAATAAAAGACAAGAGAAATAATGACTTAGAAAACTGTAAATGTGAATTCTGGTTAAGCTGTACTAGTATTTAGGATTTTTGAAACTTGAAATACGATCTGGTCATTCAGCCTATATCTGTGAAGTGTCCTGTAATACTAACTGGTCATTCAGACTATATCTGTGAAGTGTCCTGTAATACTAACTGGTCATTCAGACTATATCTGTGAAATGTCCTGTAATACGAACTGGTCATTCAGACTATATCTGTGAAGTGTCCTGTAATACTAACTGGTCATTCAGACTATATCTGTGAAATGTCCTGTAATACTAACTGGTCATTCAGACTATATCTGTGAAATGTCCTGTAATACTAACTGGTCATTCAGACCATATGTGAAGTGTTCTGTAATACTAACTGCTCATTCAGACTATCTGTGAAGTGTCCTCTAATACTAACTGGTCATTCAGACTACATCTGTGAAGTGTCCTGTAATACGAACTGGTCATTCAGACTATATCTGTGAAGTGTCCTGTAATACTAACTGGTCATTCAGACTATCTGTGAAGTGTCCTGTAATACTAACTGGTCATTCAGACTATATCTGTGAAGTGTCATGTAATACTAACTGGTCATTCAGACTATCTGTGAAGTGTCCTGTAATACTAACTGGTCATTCAGACTTTATCTGTGAAGTGTCCTGTAATACTAACTGGTCATTCAGACTATCTGTGAAGTGTCCTGTAATACTAACTGGTCATTCAGACTATATCTGTGAAGTGTCCTGTAATACTAACTGGTCATTCAGACTATATCTGTGAAGTGTCCTGTATTACGAACTGGTCATTCAGACTATATCTGTGAAGTGTCCTGTAATACGAATTCAGACTATCAGTGTAATGTCCTGTAATACTAATTCAGACTATCAGTGAAATGCCCTGTAATAATAATTCAGACTATCAGTGAAATGCCCTGTAATACTAATTCCGACCATCAGTGAAATGTCCTGTAATAATAATTCAGACTATCAGTGAAATGTCCTGTAATAATAATTCAGACCATCAGTGAAATGCCCTGTAATAATAATTCAGACTATCAGTGAAATGCCCTGTAATACGAATTCAGACTATCAGTGAAATGTCCTGTAATAATAATTCAGACCATCAGTGAAATGTCCTGTAATAATAATTCAGACCATCAGTGAAAATGTCCTGTAATAATAATCCAGACTATCAGTGAAATGTCCTGTAATACTAATTCAGACTATCATTGAAATGTCCTGTAATAATAATTCAGACTATCAGTGAAATGCCCTGTAATACTAATTCAGACCATCAGTGAAAATATCCTGTAATAATCATTCAGACTATCAGTGAAATATCCTGTAATAATAATTCAGACTATCAGTGAAATGCCCTTAATAATAATTCAGACCATCAGTGAAATGTCCTGTAATACTAATTCAGACCATCAGTGAAATGACCTGTAATACTAATTCAGACTATCAATGAAATGTCCTGTAATATTAATCTGTGAAGTGTTCTGCAACACTAACTGGTGTTTCAGAAGTGAAACAAAAAGCAATAGAAATGATGAGTTACCAATACAAAACTGTAATTCTGAATTCGGGTTACACTAGATTTAGTATTTTTGAGCTCTGCTATACCATCTATCATTTAGACTATCTGTGAAGTGTTGAAGTAACAAGCTCAAGAAATGATGAGTTACCAATACAAAACTGTAATTCTAAATTCGGGTTACACTAATTAAAAATTACAATTTTGTATTGGCAACTCAACCTTTTTTAGTAATAGTCTTGGAATAAAGTGTTCCTACTGGCAATAGCTGGTGGTTGAGAACTGGACTCTCACAGTGAGGGTCTCTGGTTTGAATCCCCTCAGTGAAGGTTTATTTTTCTGTTACCAAAAAATTAACCTCCAATGAAGGGATTCGACCACGGTCTCTCAGTTTGAGAATCCAGGGGCCTAATTCACAAAGGTCTCTTCGGCTCTGCTAGACAACAAAGCATCCTCTATTCAAGTCTTTTAACATTGCACTTCGATATCGCAAAGTTGTGAGACTGTAGTGAATTAGGCCCCAGCATTCTACCACTAGCTACTGCTAGTAGAAGCACTTTATCCCAACACTACTACTACTAAGAAATGATGATTTACCAATATAAAACTGTAAGTCTGAATTTGGGTTACAATAGATTTGGGAATTTTGAGCCTTGTTATACTAACTGGTCATTGAGACTATCTGTGAAGTGTCGTTTCAATGAATCCGCATCCCCCGCCATCTCCATCATCTGGATTTCACGAGTGCTGTGCCCATCGGTATGACGCTGCAGTGTCAGCAGTGACAGTCGATGCTGTAGTAGTCGATGTTCTGATTTTGCAGCAGCACTGTGCCAGAAACAAAATCCTTGTTACAGAAAATATTTGTATTTTTAAAAGACATTTCTGAGTTTGTTGCAATTTTTAAGATGTTATTGACTAACAGAGACCTTTTTAATTACATATCAAATATATTTTTTTGCATAAAATATTAGTGGCTGTATATTAAACGTGTTTCTGATTGTTCTAATATTTGTACCAGGTTAAATTTCATTTTATTTCCTAAAATATTATTTTTTCCTACATACGAAATTATTTGAAGACAAAATCCAGTTTGGGCTTCTTACAAATATTAAGACGACCAGAAACACATTGAATATACAGACACTGATATTCTAAACAAGAAAATATGTTTAATTTGTTTAAATATGTTTAATCGTAGAAGTATTTTATGAGTCAGAAACATCTTACAATGCAGCAAACTCAGGAATGTCCCTTTAAAGATTTTCTTAAAACAAAACTAGTAGTATTAAAAAATAGCTAGAAGCAAAAATATTTCATAATAAAAAATGCAGATTTCTTAGAAATTTTTTTGTTAAAAAGAAGCAGTCACCTGTTTTTCGATAGCCAACTTTCTCTTAAATCAGGGCACAGCTGTATAGAAACTAGGGACTTCCCATGCTAGACAAAAATGACACTTTTAAATTAAAAACGGGACCTTTTTTTTTTGTCAGGAGGGGATTGCTGGGCAAAAGAAAATTACCCCCCCCCCCCCTTGTAAAATTTGTTCTGGGCCCCGTTCCATGGACCAATCTTAGCACTAAGATCACCTTAAGTACATTAGGTAGCTATGCATTTAAGATGATCTTAACGCTAAGATAACTTTGTGGAATGGGGCCCGTTCCATGGACCAATCTTAGCACTAAGATCACCTTAAGTACATTAGGTAGCTATGCATTTAAGATGATCTTAACACTAAGATAACTTTATGGAATGGGGCCCGTTCCATGGACCAATCTTAGCACTAAGATCACCTTAAGTACATTAGGTAGCTATGCATTTAAGATGATCTTAACGCTAAGATAACTTTGTGGAATGGGGCCCGTTCCATGGACCAATCTTAGCACTAAGATCACCTTAAGTACATTAGGTAGCTATGCATTTAAGATGATCTTAACGCTAAGATAACTTTGTTCTGGGCCCCGTTCCATGGACCAATCTTAGCACTAAGATCACCTTAAGTACATTAGGTAGCTATGCATTTAAGATGATCTTAATGCTAAGATAACTTTGTGGAATGGGCCCCGTTCCATGGACCAATCTTAGCACTAAGATCACCTTAAGTACATTAGGTAGCTATGCATTTAAGATGATCTTAACGCTAAGATAACTTTGTTCTGGGCCCCGTTCCATGGACCAATCTTAGCACTAAGATCACCTTAAGTACATTAGGTAGCTATGCATTTAAGATGATCTTAATGCTAAGATAACTTTGTGGAATGGGCCCCGTTCCATGGACCAATCTTAGCACTAAGATCACCTTAAGTACATTAGGTAGCTATGCATTTAAGATGATCTTAACGCTAAGATAACTTTGTGGAATGGGGCCCGTTCCATGGACCAATCTTAGCACTAAGATCACCTTAAGTACATTAGGTAGCTATGCATTTAAGATGATCTTAACGCTAAGATAACTTTGTGGAATGGGGCCCTGGCAGACTCATTTTTTATTTGCAAATTAAAATAAATCAATGTTTTTGTTAAGAATTGTCCTTAAAAGCTTCACAAATTGTTAAACTGAAGCTCACAGTTGGCCCTGAAGTTCTAAGATGACGTTCTCGAGCTGTCGATGTTCACGTTGACCTGTGACCTCGACACGATGAAGCTGATCAAACAATGACTGCTGCTGACCCTGTAGTTCTTTGTTCTGCTGGTCGCGGAGACGAACCAGTTCTTCCAAGTAGCCCTTAACACAAAAGAAAGGAATGTTTGTTTTATGGACACCCCAGCACATTCATTTCTCAATTTACTAAGAAAAAAAAGAAGAATGTTAATGACACCCTGCAACATTGTTTACTTAATGGTTAGTATAAAAAGAAAGGAATGTGTGTCAATGACACCCCAGCACATTGTTTACTCAGAAGTTAGTATATAAAAAGAAAGGAATGTGTCTTTATGTCAGCCCATCACATTGTTTACTCACAAATTAAGAGAAAAAGAAAGGCAGTTTTGTTAATGGCACCCCAGCACATTGTTTCCTCAGTTACTACCAGAGATCTAACATAATATATATATACATATTTATTTTTTTTCATTTTTATTTGATCTTGCATTCACATAGTACATACATAAAATGTGGTTATAATTACAATATATATGTGAGAGATAAAAAAATGTAAACATACTCCAATATCATAAGATATATTTATGACTGTATCTAACATCATTGTGACACTTTAGTCTAGAGAGGAAAACAATGTTTTGTTTTAATACCAAACTAGATATCAACAGCTGACAACCAGCTTTGTTATAAAATCTGCTTTGTTTCACATCACCACAGATGTACTGCATGTCTATTTTAATGGTTACAAACTCAGCATAATCCCTTTAAATCATGACCTTTCAAATATTATATAATCGTCATGCTAACAGTTCAATCGTTTAGCAACACCACTAGAGCACACTGATCAATTAATAATTGGTCACTGGATGTCAAACAGTTGGTTATTTCGTAGTCTTACAGAAAACCCGCTACAAGAAATCTTTTATATGCATTTTCCCACAGACGGGACAACACATACCATAACCTTTGTTATACCAGTCCTTGGGCAATGGTTGTGATGGTACAGTATATACAAAAGCATTTTGAGAGTACTGCTAACGTAACACAAGTCCTATACCAGGCCGAACACATTTTAAACACTCCTAAGTTTAAGGGCCACAACTCTGTGAAAAATACTTAAATTGTCACAAAAGTCAAACTTGATCTGTAACAGTACATGATAAATCTATACACAAAATTTTATCTCAATACCTTGAGGCATTGTGAAACAAACGTCTGTAAAACACTATATGGAACAGATGGCCAGACAGACAGAGAAGGATGGACTCCAGGGGACTATATGGAACAGATGGCCAGACAGACAGAAGGATGGACTCCATGGGACTATATGGAACAGATGGCCAGACAGACAGACAGAAGGATGGACTCCAGGGGACTATATGGAACAGATGGCCAGACAGACAGACAGAAGGATGGACTCCAGGGGACTATATGGAACAGATGGCCAGACAGACAGACAGAAGGATGGACTCCAGGGGACTATATGGAACAGATGGCCAGACAGACAGAGAAGGATGGACTCCAGGGGACTATATGGAACAGATGGCCAGACAGACAGACAGAGAAGGATGGACTCCAGGGGACTATATGGAACAGATGGCCAGACAGACAGACAGAGAAGGATGGACTCCAGGAGACTATATGGAACAGATGGTCAGACAGAAAGACAGAGAAGGATGGACTCCAGGGGACTAAAAAGTTAAAGTTTGTTTTTGTTTTATGACACTACTAGAGCACATTCGCTATTGGATGTCAACAATTTGGTAATTCTGACGTCATCAGAGAAAACCCGCAACATTTTTCCACTAGCAAAAAAATATCTTTTATATGCACTTTCCCACAGACAGGAAAACACACACCACGGCCTTCGACCATTTGTGGACCAAGTGTCAAAATTACCAAATGTTTGACATCCAATAGCTGATGATTAATTAATCAATGTGCTCTAGTGGTTTCGTTAAACAAAACAAATAAACTTTTGTGCAAAGGTTGGAATGAGAAACAACCCAATTTGTTGAATGGATCCACTGAGGTGGTTCGATCCTGTGACATAAGCACCTTAGGCGAACGCTCAACCAACTGAACTAAATCCCACCCCAGGTGACTAATAAAGAAGGGCTCACACTCGTACAAAAATCTGTCATCCAATTGTTACAAGGTGGTTATTTTAAGGAACATTTTTTTTAGCCAAAGACTAAATATTGTAGCCACTTAGTATAAAAATTATCAATTGGCTGATTTGGCCATGGACAGGGTGAACCCTGATAAAACAGACACTGCTTGCCACACTATGTGGTACAGACAGATAGACAGAAGAATGGAGAGCAGGGAACTGATAAAGCCGACATCTGCTACACTATGTGGGACAGATGGATAGACAGAAGGATGGAGAGCAGGGAACTGATAACGCCGACGTCTGCTACACTATGTGGGATGGATACATAGACAGACGGATGGAAGGAAGGAAGGAAATGTTTTATTTAACGATATTGAGAGAGGAAACCCGCTGTCACCACTTCATGGGCTACTCTCTTCTATTAGCAGCAAGGGATCTTTTATATGCACCATCCCATAGACAGGACAGCACAGCCTTTGATATACCAGTCGTGGTGCACTGGCTGGAGCGAGAAATAGCCCAATGGGTCCACCGATGGGGATCGATCTCAGACCGACTGCGCATCAAGCAAACGCTTTACCACTGGGCTACGTCTCGCCCCCAGACGGATGGAGAGCCAGGAACTGATAAAGCCGATGTCTGCTACACTATGTGGGACAGACGGATAGACAGAAGGATGGAGAGCCAGGAACTGATAAAGCCGACGTCTGCTACACTATGTGGGACAGACGGATAGACAGAAGAATGGAGAGCAGGGAACTGATAAAGCCGACATCTGCTACACTATGTGGGACAGATGGATAGACAGAAGGATGGAGAGCAGGGAACTGATAACGCCGACATCTGCTACACTATGTGGGATGGATACATAGACAGACGGATGGAAGGAAGGAAGGAAATGTTTTATTTAACGATATTGAGAGAGGAAACCCGCTGTCACCACTTCATGGGCTACTCTCTTCTATTAGCAGCAAGGGATCTTTTATATGCACCATCCCATAGACAGGACAGCACAGCCTTTGATATACCAGTCGTGGTGCACTGGCTGGAGCGAGAAATAGCCCAATGGGTCCACCGATGGGGATCGATCTCAGACCGACTGCGCATCAAGCAAACGCTTTACCACTGGGCTACGTCTCGCCCCCAGACGGATGGAGAGCCAGGAACTGATAAAGCCGATGTCTGCTACACTATGTGGGACAGACGGATAGACAGAAGGATGGAGAGCCAGGAACTGATAAAGCCGACGTCTGCTACACTATGTGGGACAGACGGATAGACAGAAGGATGGAGAGCAGGGAACTGATAAAGCCGACGTCTGCTACACTATATGGGACAGACGGATAGACAGAAGGATGGATAGCAGGGAACTGATAAAGCCGACGTCTGCTATACTATGTGGGACAGACGGATAAACAGAAGGATGGAGAGCAGGGAACGGATAAAGCTGACGTCTGCTACACTATGTGGGACAGACGGATAGACAGAAGGATGGAGAGCAGGGAACCGATAAAGCCGACGTCTGCTACACTATGTGGGACAGACGGATGGAGAGCCAGGAACCGATAAAGCAGACGTCTGCTACACTATGTGGGACAGACGGACAGACAGAAGGATGGAGAGCAGGGAACTGATAAAGCCGACGTCTGCTACACTATATGGGACAGACGGATAGACAGAAGGATGGATAGCAGGGAACTGATAAAGCCGACGTCTGCTACACTATGTGGGACAGACGGATAGACAGAAGGATGGAGAGCAGGGAACTGATAACGCCGACGTCTGCTACACTATGTAGGACAGACGGATAGACAGAAGGATGGATAGCAGGGAACTGATAAAGCCAACGTCTGCTACACTATGTGGGACAGACAGATAGACAGAAGGATGGAGAGCAGGGAACTAATAAAGCTGACGTCTGCTACACTATGTGGGACAGACGGATGGAAGGAAGGATGGATAGCAGGGAACTGATAAAGCTGACATCTGCTACACTATGTGGGACAGACAGATAGACAGAAGGATGGAGAGCAGGGAACTGATAAAGCCGACGTCTGCTACTTGCCTTTTGCTCCACGATGCTTCTGTACTTCTGCTGCAGTGCGGCCAACTTCATCTTCGTCCCGGTCACCTCGTCCACATCCTCACTCATGATGCTCGAACTGAGGCTCGAGTTGGACAACTCGCGCATCTCCTCGAGGTCATGTGACACACTCTCGCTACTGGAAGGAAGGAAATGTTTTATTTAACAATGCACTCAACACATTTTATTGACGGTCATATGGCATCAGACATATGGTTATAGACCACACAGATATTGAGAGATGAAAGCCGCTGTCGCCACTTCATGGGATACTATTTTCGATTAGCAGCAAGGGATCTTTTATATGCACCAGCCCACATCAATTTTCATCGCGCTTGTTTTTTATTGGACATATGGCATTGGTGACCTGGTCATAACCTAGAAGCAGCCATTCGTATGTCTTGAAATTAACACATGTACTTGTGTTAACAAGTATGTGTAATTATAAATAACAAAAAAAGAAGAAAAAAGAAATGTTTTATTTAACGACGCACTCAACACATTTTATTTACAGTTATATGGCATATGGTTAAGGACCACACAGATTTTGAGAGGAAACCTGCTGTCGCCACTACATGGGCTACTCTTTCCGATTAGCAGCAAGGCATCTTTTATTTGCACTTCCCACAGGCAGGATAGCACAAACCATGGCCTTTGTTGAACCAGTTATGGATCACTGGTGGGTGCAAGTGGTTTACACCTACCCACTGAGCCTTGCAGAGCACTCACTCAGGGTTTGGAGTCGGTATCTGGAGTAAAAATCCCATGCCTCGACTGGGATCCGAACCCAGTACCTACCAGCCTGTAGACCGATGGCCTAACCAAGACGCCACCGAGGCCGGTCAGCCATGTACTTGTGTTAACAAGTATGTGTAATTATAAACAACAAATGGTGTTCTTACCAATGGGTGTGTAAAAAAAACACTTTTAATATAGCTGGCTTGGTACAAACCTTTGGTGGAATTTGAGAAATGGTGTATAATCCACAGCTAGTGGTCCCAGGAGGTCAGAGTTTTCTCCCTTTAGACAGAAGCTGAAATGTGAAATCATTATATTACAATTGTTAGTTCCTGTGTGACTTTTTAGTAACAATCACTTAAGTTTAATCATTTAAGCAACATGTTATACAGTGTACGTACATCATGTAGTGTGTAAAGTAATGGTTAAAAAAAAAAACTTTAACAGATGAACATATTTTATACTGTCTGATAAATACAAAGTACCTTGAAACACAAAATCAACTGTACAAAAGTTAGAAGTTTTATTTTACTTTGTTCAACGACACGATTACAGCAGGGGTGGGACATAGCCCAGTGGTACAGTGCTCGCTCAATGTGCAGTCGGTGTGGGATCGATCCCCATCGGTGGACCCATATTTCTTGTTCCAGCCAGTGCACCACGACTGGTATATTAAAGGCTGTGGTATGTACTACCTGTCTGTGGGATGGTGCATATAAAAGATCCCTTGCTGCTAATTGAAAAAGAGTAGCCCATAAAGTGGCGACAGCAGGTTTCTACTCTCAGTATCTGTGTGGTCCTTAACCATATGTCGGATGCCTCATTACCGTAAATAAAATGTGTTGAGCGCGTCGTTAAATAAAACATTTCTTTCTTTCTTTCCATTACCACACAATGATTAATTAATCATTGGCTATTGGATGTTAAACACTTAGTAATTCTAACTTCATAGTTTTAGAGAGGAAACCCGCTACCAGTAGCAAGGGATTGTTTATATGCATGTTCCCAGATAAGACAGCACATACCATGACCTTTGATATACCAGTCGTGGTGCACTGTTTGGTATGAGGAAAAAAACAGTCATCGAATGGGTCCACTGAGGTGATTCGAACCTATGGCATTAGGAACCTAAGGCAGGGTTTATAGCCTTAAAGACCAAACAAATTCAAATACTTTCAAAGAGTTTTATCAAAGACAACAGAATGTGATAAAAATACAAAATCTGTTCATTTACGTTGCTGTCCATGGCAACAAAAATTGAGGGGTTTTTTTACGTGTATCATGACAGATTAAATATTGTAACTGGAAAATATAAAGTGCATGCAGCTGTAAAAGATATCATCTCTGCTTTGGCTATGATTTGTGAGAATTTAAAGACTTTTAAAGACTTTTATTACAATTCAAAGACTTAAAAAATAATGTTTTTAAATTCAAACTTTCAAGGAAGGAAATGTTTTATTTAACGATGCACTCACCACATTTTATTTACGGTTATATGGCGTCGGACATATGGTTAAGGATCGCACAGATATTGAGGAAGAAAACCCACTGTCACCACTTCATGGGCTACTCTTTTCGATTAGCAGCAAGGGATCTTTTATATACACCATCCCACAGACAGGATAATACATACCACAGCCTTTGTTACACCAATTGTGGAGCACTGGCTGGAACGAGAAATAGCCCAATGGGTCCACCGACGGGGATCGATCCTAGACCGACCGTGCATCAAGTGAACACTTTACTACTAGGCTACATCCCGCACAAGAAATTTAAAGACTGCTATGAATCCTGCAAAGGTGACCACTCAACCCACTGAGCTGAACTGTAGAAATGTACAGCAAAAATTACATTCTCTCTACAACCGATCAACCAACATCTCACCTGAAATCTATGGCATTAAGTCCAAGTAAAATGCCACACAAAACATTGGCATCATCGGATAACATTATTGCACCATCCTTGTAAAATTTTCTGAAAAAAAACAAAAACATATATAAAAACAAACTAAAAATTGAACGGAATGAATGAATTTAATTATTCTTGTATTGGAATGGCTGGATGGACAGATGGACAGATGTTTCTAAAAAGTAACTTTAAAACAATCAGTGACCAAGTTCAGATGGATGGATGGATGATGGATGGATGGATGGATGGATCTGTTGGTGGATTATGGGATGGAATGTTTTCTGAACAGAAACTTTAAAACAATCACTGATCAAGTTCAGTTGGATGAATGGATGGATGGATGGATGGAGAATGAATAAATGGATGGATGGATGGAAGAATGAATGGACAAATGGATGGATGGATGTACATTGATGGATGGATGGATGCATGGATAGAAGGATGCATGCATGGCTGGATGGATGGACAGATGGATGGATCTGTGGGTGGATTATGGGATTGAATGTTTTCTGAACAGAAACTTTAAAACAATCACTGATCAAGTTCAGTTGGATGAATGGATGGATGGATGGATGGAGAATGAATAAATGGATGGATGGATGAATAGAAGAATGAATGGATGGATGAATGAATAGACAAATGGATGGATGGATGTAAATTGATGGATGGATGAATGGATGGATGGATAGAAGGATGCATGCATGGCTGGCTGGCTGGCTGGCTGGATGGACAGATGGATGGATCTGTGGGTGGATTATGGGATTGAATATTTTCTGAACAGAAACTTTAAAATAAGCACTGATCAAGTTCAGCTGAATGAATGGAATGGATGGATGGACGGACGAGAAGGATGGATGAAGAATGGATCGACAGATGGAAGTATGAATGGATAAATGGATGAATAAGTGTATGGACAGAAGAATAATTCTTGAATCAGTGATTGGATAGATGCATAAACGTATTATTCCAGAATGAGTGGATAGATGAATAATTGATTTTTTTTTTTAAATAAATCTCAAACACTTCCTGAAAACAATCACATATAACACACAATAAATAACCTTTATCAGATAACAGCATACCACTTTCCTCATAAAACTTCCTGAAAATAGAAATTGCGATTGTTGATTCACTTCCTGGTTAACTGAATCACCTATTAATTCAGACAAAAATTGGTATGGCATTTTTTCCTGTATAGGACAGTTTGAAAAATTACCTTTGTTAGGAGGTCTGCCAAAATTATTTTCTTTCATTAATTTTTATGGGTGGCAAAAATCTCCCACTGTCTTTTATGACATTTAAATTTCTGAAACAATCAACTTCCTGTTTGTTTGTTTGTTGGTTTATACTTATTTCTGAGCTTGTATCCAAGTAAGGTTCAAGCACGTTGTCCTGGGCAAACACCTCAGTTGTCTGTCCAGAACAGTGGGTTAGTGGTTAGCTGTTAGTAGTTAGTAAGAAAAAAGTTGGTGTAGGTGGCCTTACACCTACCAACCCAATGAGTCGTTAAACTGGCTTTGGGTGGGAGTCGGTACCGGCCCGGTACTTAACAGCCTTTAGTCCAATGTCTTAACTACTAAAAAAAATACCGGCCTCGGTGGCTTCATAGTTAGGCCACCAGTCTACAGGCTGGTAGGTACTGGGTTCGGATCCCAGTCGAGGCATGGGATTTTTAATCCAGATACCAACTCCAAACCCTGAGTGAGTGCTCCGCAAGGCTCAATGGGTAGGTGTAAACCACTTGCACCGACCAGTGATCCATAACTGGTTCAACAAAGGCCATGGTTTGTGCTATCCTGCCTGTGGGAAGCGCAAATAAAATATCCCTTGCTGCCTGTCGTAAAAGAGTAGCCTATGTGGCAACAGCGGGTTTCCTCTAAAAAAACAGTGTCAGAATGACCATATGTTTGACGTCCAATAGCCGATAAGATAAAAAAATCTATGTGCTCTAGTGGCGTCGTTAAATAAAACAAAACTTTACTTTTTTAACAACTAAAACCACCGAAGCTTGTCCACTTGCCAGGAACATGTGTCTTTAGGTGAAGTCAAGTCAACTGTTCAAACAAAGTGTCCGGCAATATAAGTCAAGTAGTGTTGTGGTATGGGGTCCAATACAAAATAAAATGGCTACTATTTATCTACCCAAAGAAAAAGAGGTAGATCTTCTTTTTGTGTATTAGGATCGATCCCCATTGGTGGACCGATTGGGTTATTTCTCGTTCCAGACAGTGCTCCACAACTGGTGTAACAAAGGCTGTGGTATGTACTAGCCTGTCTGTGGGATGGTGCATATAAAAGATCCCTTGCTGCTAATCGAAAAAAGTAGCCCATGAAGTGGCGACAGCAGGTTTTCTCTCTCAATATCTGTGTGGTCCTTAACCATATGTCTGACGCCATATAACTGGAAATAAAATGTGTTGAGTGCATTGTTAAATAAACAAAAAACGTTTTGTGTATTTGATCAAAATAAATATTTAGGATTAATTTACTATTAAAACATGTTCTGAGCCCTTACATATGAACCACTGTAAATAGATGAATTGATTCCCTTGTCCAATGCTCAGACACTGGCCTTGCCCGAGACTAAACACGGGATAGACGTGCTTGAACCATGTTTGGATAGCGGCATGTTAATAAATTTACTCAACTCAACTCGTATGGATGAATTTTTAAAAACATGCTTTTCAATTCTAGATTATGGCCTGGTGAAAGTAACAAGCAGATGCTAACCGTGTTAGTTTTGGCTGTTTTAACGCTGCCGAAATGTACTCCGATAACCTCTTTTCCATTAAAGCACAGCGGATAAATGCTCTGCCCTAAAACGAGAAACATTCCACATCACACACAAAAGCAATAATTAAACTTAGTGATTTCCCTAGAAATTAGGCAAGGCATGGTAGACCAAACACTTTGGGGGCATTTTCACCATTTTCGGGGCACTTGTTTTTCATTGATTGAAATAAACATTAATGTAATTTATGTGCTTGCATTAATAAATGAATGGCAAAAGATATAAAATGCATATTTTATTAATTAATAATACCTTTTTTTGGTGTTTTATAAAGGCAATTTTACAATGAAATACTGAAAAAGGCTTGTTTAATCTCAGGGCAGCATGGCATTGATTAAGGCAAGATGGTGCTAGACTAATGAGGCATGGTGCTGCACCATGCTAAAACAAGCTAGGGAAAACACTAAATTAAACTGACTGGAAGAATTATGTATGACTATTGAATGAAAAAGACAGAAGACCTATGTAAGATATTTATTGAAGACCTAAGTACCAAAAGGAGATAAACTTTTATAACATTGTATCCAACTAATTGATCCTAATAGGGGAAAGTTCCAGAAGAATAATAGTTCAAAATAAAATAATTGCTAAATTTTGATCCAAATTGTTTTCAAAATGGGAGCAGAGGGTGAAATTTATCTTTTTTTCTTTTATTTAAAAATACCACACATAAAGTATCGTATATTTTTAAAGGACAAACAAAATAATTTATCTAATAAAATGGGAAGAGGGGAAGCTGAAACTTTTAAAATTTATTTATGGCCTAAATAAGGGACACATCCATATACTCTTTATGCTTGTTAAGTATTTAATAAATTGATCAGATATTAGATAATGAATGGCCACAAACTATTTAAATGGGCTGGGGACACTTTTCAACCAGTGTTTAAAATCCGCACTTTTTGTAACCAGTTCGTATCAGAGAAGTTTATTGCTTAAATGGATTGTCTATCTATACACCTTGCAACATTATACTTCACCTCCACTCAGGGAACATTTTCTTTTCAAAATATTGATTAGCGATATTTCTAGTCAATTAAAAATTGATTAGTAACTATGTTTTAATTTTCTAAAATTGTGCAGTGATCTCTGAATATTGTGTAGCGAATTGTGATGCGATACTGAACAAAATGTTCCCTGTTCCCCCATGGTCTCTTATAAGTTATATATATATATATACCTTGGCGGCCGGTGACTTGATATTTTCAATTGCTCCAATACTGGATATACAGCTGTTGGGGATGCGGTGACATGCTGTGGCAATGTAATTCCAAAAATTTGAATCCACACCACCATACCATGTTTTCTGAGCTGAAAATGTAATTCCAAAATGTGAATTCACACCACCATATCATGTTTTCTGAGCTGAAAATGTAATTCCAAAAATGTGAGGGGCGGGACGTAGCCTAGTGGTAAAAGTGCCCACTCATTCCTGGGATCGATCCCAGTCGGTGGACCCACTGGGCTATTTCTTGTTCCAGCTAGTGAGGTCCTTAACCATATAAATGTAAATAAAATGTGTTGAGTGCATTGTTAAATAAAATATTTCCTTTCCTTTCCAAAAATGTGAATCTACACCACCATACCATATTTTCTGAGCTGAAAATGAAGACTAGGCTCATTTGTTTAACAACACCCCACACTACTGAGTTAATACTGTCTAAGACTCGAACAGACACATGACATGTCAGCACATACCAAATGTTTGACATCCAACAGCTGATGATTAGTTATTTAATTAATGTTCTCTAGCGGCATCGTTATACAAAACAAACTTTAACTGATCTAGGACCCAGTTTATCATTTTATGATATATGAACTTAAACTTAACATACACAGGGTTAGCTCTGCAACTCGCCAAATTTGAATTTTAAACACAACGGACAAATTTCATTTTATATGGGTGAAATGATCGATATTTTGTTAAAAATAATGTAGGTTTTTGTAGTTTTTGGAATTTAATCAATCATCTGACGAAATTTTCCACACACCGAAAGCTAACCCTGCATACATAAAGCTAAATGTACAAGTTGACAGTGCTTCCAGAAAAATAATACCTCTATACCGTATCTCATTTTTCGACTTCAGAAAATTCAAACAAAAACAACAAAGAACTCACGCTTGATGTGATGGAGCAGAACTTGTTCCATTACAGCACAGAAGTTGAGAAATTCCTCACAGTCATCGTCTATATTTACAAAGCATGCTCGATCAATTAAATTCTTAATGGCAAATCTGAAATATAAGATTCAAATATCAAATCCTCAGCAGGGCTTCTAAATTATGGTAGCCCCACTCCCGTGGATAGTGATATTCTATGTTGGGCTAGTAAATAACTACTATTTCCATGCCCGACAGCTAGTGAAAAAACAAATTGTCAAATGTTGTAGTTAAGTCTATTTTGTAAATATGAATATCCTGTCCCCACCACTACCACCAATATTAGTTTTTTTAAGCTCTATCTCCCTCTTTAGGTGACATATCTGATTATTGTTATTATTTAGTCAAATTATATTAACTTAAAGTAAAGTAGGGCTAGTGAATTTTTAATCGTGGCTAGTAAGTTTTTTTAATCACTTGATATGGCTAGTGGATTTTAAAAAAAGTCTAGAAGCTCTGCTCAGGGTACGATGTTTCACACGAACAGCTGTTTTGTCTGTGTGTTGGTTACTGTAAAGAACTTTATTTTCATGGGCCCTTGCAACTTTTATGCAAAACAAAAATCACTACATTTGTGGAATTATATTTTTTGTGCATTCTTGATTATTTTAAACTGAAAAATAAATGAACATTATATTTTCCAATAATAATTTTAATTAAAAACATCAATTTCAGTGTGTGCACAACAACCATTCATTCAGGCCTCTGAGGATTAAAAATTTGCGTAAACCATTTACACAAAAACAAATGCAGGCAACCTATTTTGTTTTTAGGTAATCCATCATGAACATGTAAATGTTGTCATAAATTCAATACGTAAATGAAAAATGGGTTACGCAAACTATACTTATGCGAGCGACGTGCAAACGAAACTACTGCTCTCGCAATTTTCAGAGGTTTGTAATTGCATTATTACTGATTGAGCAAGTGTTAAGCAAGATGGCTATTGGAAAATCTACCAGTGACTCCAGTGTACCCATGATTTATTGCCCCTGATTTAACACCAACTTCATTTCCATGGACTGTTTGCATTTCTGTTTAATTCCCTTGATTTACATGCTATCTGACAAACACATTTCTCAACAGATCTCTACTGAGCCACGTTATAATCCTCTTAATGTTATCACCATCAGTCCAGTCTGAAACTGACCTTTGTGCCGTAATTAACCTGTTGACTGGTACAAACTAAAAATAGAAGTGTATTATGTATACTGGTACAGGTAGATATCTGCTGTATGTCACTTTGTAATGATTTAATACATCATAAATTAACTAAATAAATAACAGTTTTATTGTGTTGTTGTTGTTGGGTTTTAATATTTTCAAATAAACATGTGTCATTATTTTGATATAAACAAGTTACATACAGCACCCTCACTATAACAACAACTCAATTTAATGTAAGTGTTAAGTGTTTCTGCCAGAAATAAATGTGTGGGTATGGCACTATAGTAGTGTCGGAAATAGAATAAAACTGATTTTCGTCGATTATGTCTTTCATATTAAACTGACAGGTAAATATTGTGTATATATATATTTAATGATACTCTACCTAATTTTGCATTTACATGTTTGGGCTCTCATTGATGTACAAGGTGGTGTTTACTCTTGAAATTAAAAGAAAGATGTTAGTAAACAGGTGATTTGTGCACTTTATTGGAACAGACTATAACACATTTTCATTGAAATATACTCTTCAAAAAAAGAAACGCAAAAGGGTACAAATGGGTTATAACTCCGATTTTATGTTTCCTACCGGTTCATGCTTTGTGAATATAAGGTCATTGCATGTCCCAAACACATTCCCACGGTTACATTCGATAAAACGCAACTACTGTACAATAAAGTTCCAAAATGTGAATATTCGCAAAAACGCAGCCACGTGCAAACCATGTCACCACTGCACGTGCGTTGTCTGCACGTGCAACATGAACACCGACAGTATAAAAGTGCAGGGTGTTCGCTTGCCTGGCCTCTGTATCTGGCCGACAGTTGACAATCCAGGACATGCCACGTCTCAGTGAACCGCAGAGAAACAATGCCATCGGCCGACTAGACGCAGGCGAATCCAGAACGGCCGTTGCCAGGGCATTCCATGTGTCCCCAAGCACCATCTCCAGACTGTGGGACCGTTACCAGCAACATGGATCAACACGTGACCTCCCTAGATCCGGTCGACCACGGGTCACTACCCCCGGGCAGGACCGCTACATCCGGGTACGCCACCTTCGGGAACGATTGACTACTGCCACCTCCACAGCCGCAGCAATACCAGGTTTGCGCAGGATATCCGACCAGACCGTACGGAACCGCCTACGTGAGGTAGGAATTCGTGCCAGACGTCCAGTTCGAGGTGTCATCTTAACATCACAACACCGTCGACTCCGACTGCAGTGGTGCCAGATTCATCGACAATGGCCTCAACTACGATGGAGACAGGTGTGGTTCAGTGACGAGTCCCGATTTCTGCTCCGACGTCATGATGGAAGATGTCGCGTGTATAGGCGTCGTGGTGAACGTTATGCGGCAAACTGCGTGCAGGAAGTGGACAGATTCGGCGGGGGTAGTGTCATGGTGTGGGCAGCCATCTCACACACTGGCAAAACTGACCTGGTCCACGTGCAGGGCAACCTGAATGCACAGGGCTACATTGACCAGATCCTCCGGCCACACATCGTTCCAGTTATGGCCAACGCCAACGCAGTGTTCCAACATGACAACGCCAGGCCTCGCACAGCACGTCTCACAACAGCTTTCCTACAGAACAACAACATTAATGTCCTTCTTTGGCCATCGATATCACCGGATTTGAACCCAATTGAGCATCTGTGGGACGAGTTGGACCGACGCCTCCGACAGCGACAACCACAGCCCCAGACCCTGCCCGAGCTGGCAGCAGCCTTGCAGGCCGAGTGGGCCACCATCCCCCGGGACGTCATCCGTACTCTGGTTGCTTCAATGGGCAGGCGGTGCCAGGCAGTTGTCAACACACGCGGAGGCCACACCCGGTATTGACTCCAGATGACCTTGACCTTGGTGGTGTGTCCTATCACTTACTCACAATGGACTAGAGTGAATTGTGAACAATCCTGCAACATTTGGTAATTATCGGACTCACCATTCAATAATTAAATCAATTCTCCAAATGTTACGACAATGTGGTTTTGCGTTTCTTCTTTTGAAGAGTATATATGTCAATTTCATTGCCATTGCAGTATGTGAGGGACTGTCTCTGATGACGGTTTACCCCATCCCTTTCCAAAACAAAATATCTGTATACATTTCTAAGTAACTTTTGAGTAAAACCTGTCAAGGACCATTCTGAGTGTGTGATCTATCAGGGCTCACCCTGGATCAAAAATACCTGTAGCCAAAATATTAGCCAAATGGATTTTTTTTTTAGCCATATTGAAAATGCTTTAGCCAAATTTGTTTTACGCAGTAGGGGCCTACTGTATAGAGTATTTATATATGAATATGGATCTTTTTCAGCTAATTGTGTACAAACTGGAATAAATAGGAATAACAAAACCTCAATGGAGGTAGGGGCAGTTAATATATTACTTCAATTTTTTAGCGGGAGTGGGGTGGGGTGGGGTGGGGATGGGGTTATGCATTATCTTCAGAGTTTGAAGCCAGTACCCCATACACCCACCCCCACTTCTAAGGCCTATGACATTAAATTAACAAACATAGAGAAATATGGGGGTGGGTGGATGTTTATGGAGTGTGTTGGGGGTTTTTTGTTCCTTTTTTTTCAAATAAAAATTTAGTTTTTATAAGTGACCCATCAATTCCCCACCCCAAACAAATTTCATAATTTGTGCCATGTTGTTGCTGTTGATTTCAGCGTTGATACTGACTTCACAGTATACTCTATTTATTAAAAAAAAAAAAACGTTAATAAAATTAAAAGTTACAGTCTTTTTAAAATCCAGCTAACTTATTAAATGTCACCTCACAGTCTTACAAATTTATAGCTAAAATTATCTAACAAATATGATTATTGTAAACTAATTTTATTCTGTGTACATTTAACTGCAATTTGTATAAATACTGCATGTCCATTTCCCGTGATCTGCATGCGTGCTCTCGACTATGGGTACGAAATTAACAAAGACAAAGGAATAAACAAAAACTGCAGTTAGGTATTCATTGATGCGAACAACTATTGTTTTTCTACAAATTTATATCAAGATTTACTTTTGCGTAATCATATTGTTTAATGTCCGCAACGATGTCTCTTGACACGCGGGTGTCAGCTGACTGAAGCGTGACGTATATATTCGCGCCGAGAGCTGCCCTCAGTTCAGCCAACGAACGATCTTCCTAACGTTCGCGAACTATTTGATTGGTGTTCGTCGTTTTCGCTCGGTTTTGCTGAACTCAGAGAATGTCTTTCGGCCCTGAACTGGCATGTGTATTAAAAATGACACGCATTGTCGGGCTGTTTTTATTACTTTGGTTCAAAGACTTTACAAAGTAAAAATAACAAGTTACAGATCTTCCAGACATTGCTGTCATACATGTTGAATGCATGCCGTTAAAATTAATAACCGTGATTATTAAAATAAGCAAACATTATAAGGTCTACGCTGAATTCTGCATGACACCATTTCTTGTCACCGGTCGCGAGATCGCAATTACGCGAATTGAATATTTGGTATTATTATTATGTTTGAGGTGTCGGATAGATTATGTAACAGTTTGTTCACATCAGAAGACAGAAAATGGCTTAGCCAAAACTTTAGCCACTTGCAAATTTTATTAGCCATTTTTTGTAAAAATTAGCCAATGGCTAATTTGGCTACCGACAGCGCGAGCCCTGATCTATTATACCGGTATTAAAGGTGCTATCTCCAAGTTGCATGACAGCTATTGCAAAAGACTACATTGTCAACTATATGCCCATAAATGATTATAACAAAATAATTTTATCTACTAGTAGAAAGTACATTTTTATTGGAGAATTTTTTTTTATCACAAATAGATGCTCACATATAACTATGATATAGCACCTTTAAGTGGTTGCAAGATTCTGTAAATTTTTAATGTATTTATATTGAATTTATATTCACTAAATATGCTGATAATAATTAATAATTTATGCTGCAATTCAAAATACTCAGTTAACTTGCAGTTTTAAATTAAAAGTTTGTTTAAGGGTAAATGAAACTGACACATGTAGATCAAAATGTGTTATAGTCTGTTCCAATAAACTTTATAAAGGTCACAAATCACTTGTTTACTGACATCTTTCTATTACTTTCAAGAGTAAACACCACCTTCTACATCAACGAGAGCCAAAACAAGTAAATGCTAAATTAGGTAGAGTATCATTAAATAGATATTTATAAAATATTTACCAGTTAGTTTAATATGAAATAAATAATCGACGAAAATCATTTTTATTCTATTTCTGACACTACTTGTAACTTTAGTCTTTAGACTTTGGTTAAATGGAAGTGAATATTATTTACAATCATACAATGTGTGTGATGAATGCAACCGCAGTCAACAGGGGGTAGGGGGTATGGGGGGGGGGGGGGCTTCCCTAGAAAGAAGCTGGGTTAGGCTTATTGTTAGGGTTAAGAAAATCATGCAGTAATAATATTAAGAGTCACTAATTTTGTTAACCACAGTTTGTGATTTTTTTTCTTCCCTTCGCTTCGGACAAGAAGTTATTCAACAAAGAACACCAAAACATCGCAGGTTACGTAAATTACCTGCACACACAGACTAAATTACGTCTGATGACATCAAGCTGTCGGTTTGCAAGCTTTATGTTGGGCAAATTACGATTTCTGGTCTCTTCCATGATAATGATTCAGTCAGTCTGTCAAAATCTTTGTAAATAAACTCGTGATCGTTTCCGCTATCTGTAACAAATATCTGCAATTGTTACGCTTCATATAGAGCTAGAGACCAGTCGAATAAGTTGAATCATGACCTTGACCTTTGAAAAAAAAAGTTGGTTAGGTCTCACTAAACAGATGTCATTTACCATTGAAACCCACGTTAAATTGCCAAACTTCAAATGAAGATTGCCAATAGAACGGGTTCTTGTTGGCACTAACTACATACACCATTGTGAACATACATTATATAAGCATTTATTTTCACTTCAAAATTGCGAACATTTCCGTCTCAGTGTTTTGCTATAAACCGCATCTGGCTGTAGTACCGGTCCGAACAGGTGGTTCATTAACCGATTCACTCCGACTGTCTCCTGAGCTATACAGCCATATCCCAAAAGATCAGTGCACAATATTACACAACAACATGGACAAAATACAGCCAGAAGGCTTACCATTAAACATACATATTGTTTTAATTCTTCATCATTACCTAGAAGTGAATATGTGAACCACAACATGTGTCACAATTAGGAACTATAGTGGCCGTCATCAATCAACTCTCACCCGGAAGTGACCTGTGTAGTGAGACCTAACATACAAAGGTACTAGTGTCGTAGCGTAGCACAGGCAGCTGTCGGTGTCCATAGTTTCTAGTTCGAAAAATTAATTGTAATTAATCAAATGGCTGTAGTACCGGTCCGAACAGGTGGTTCATTAACCGATTCACTCCGGCTGTCTCTTGCGCTATACACCCCATGTCCCAAAAGGTCAAACATGGGCAAAATACAGCCAAAAGGCTTTCCATTAAACATGCATATTGTTTTAATTCTTCACCATTTCTTGGAAGTGAATATGTGAACCATAACGTGTCACAATTAGGAACTATAGTGGATCCTAACTTCATAGGGCCTAAACGTAGCAGGTATCAGCTGTCAAGGAGTTTATAAATAAATCATTTTATACTAGCTCATCAAAATTAAGCGCCATTCATTCCCAAATTATTGAGCATATATTTAGTTAAGACTTGTTATATTTTTAGGCGCGTCTAAAAATTATAGTATTATCCCTCCCTCCCCCCCCCCCCCCCTTTATATTTTTGGACTTATAATAAAATTTCTAAATTACTCACCAAGTAAATACCTCCTGTCCCGAGTTTGGACTGATCATATCAGAGACTGGACTCGGGTAGACGTGTTCGAAACATGAGCAGTTTAAAATGGGCCTACTTGCTTACTATGCCTCACTACACAGATGTCATCTGCCATTGCAATCCCAGGCCCGTAGGAACGATTTTGGGAGGGGGGGGGGGGGGGCACTGACGGATCGGGTACAAACTCTATATCAGATTTTGGTTACAATGGCAAACAATGTGATTTTAAAAAAAAAGAAAAAAAAAAGGCTCACAAGCGGGAGGCACGCCCCCCCCCCCCCCCCCCCCCCGTTCTTACAGGCCTGAATCCATGTTACATTGGCCAACTTCAAATGAAGATTGGTAATAGAACGCGCTCTTGTTGGCACTAACAACATATATACCATTATAAACACATTATCTAAGCATTTATTTTCACTCCAAAATTGATAACATTTCCGTCTCAATCGGCTATAAAACCGCATCTGGCTGTAGTACAGGTCCGAACAGGTGGTTGGGGACCGATTTGCACTGCATGGGCTGCTTGTTCGACTATACATCCAAAAATCATTGCACAATATTACAAAATATCATGGACAAAATCCAGTCAGAGGGATTACCATCGAAAAATACTAATTGTTTTAAATTCCCCCAATTACTAGTAGTGAATATGTGAATCACAACATATATAATTATTCTTCAAAAAAAGTAGGAGAATGTAGGACATAACAGCTAATTAAAGGGACATTCCTGAGTTTTCTGCAATTTTAAAAATGTTTCTGTATAAAATATTAGTGACTGTATATTAAACGTGTTTCTGTATAAAATATTAGTGACTGTATATTAAACGTGTTTCTGATCGTGCTAATATTTGTATTATGTTAAAGTGCTGTGCCAGACCATACACTAAAATTTCAAATTCCATAATTAAATGCTTTCTTAATTCATTGCAATAATATTTTACACCGATAGGTAAAATCAATAATTACGAAAATGCCCCATAAAAGTATTAAAACATCACTCCCGTAGAACACTGCCGGAAACGACCAAGTAAAATTCTCGGTAAAAACATTTGCCTGTAAATAGCCGTGACGTCACGAAGGGAACCCGCTTCACTGAAACCTACCACGAGATGACTTCCAGCGCAAGCGAAAGTGGGACCGACAGCGACTGCCAAGCTCATTGATCATGCGATTCTTCTTTCGATGATGAATAGTGTAGTAATGACGACTGGACTAATATTTGTGCAACACAACAAATAATGCCTTATCAGTTTGAACCTGGAACATCTTCCGACGAACCACCGGCCTGACAGATGACGATGAAAATGGTCGTGGAGACAGCTTACCACTAATTTACAACTTTTATTCTTGTTTTGTTCTTTAGCTTTTCGTGCGAATTATTTTGCTACACTGTATATTCTAATACTTGTGATGTAGTAGAAAAGACGATAAATAACTCTTGAATTCTACGAGTCAAGTGGACCCGATATCGGTAATTTCAAGAAATAAACAAAAACGACTTTTAGTCCGTCCCATCCCTCTATGAAGATGGTTTTTTGTGTGAATAATTTCAGTTTAGTTTGACGTAAAAAAAAAAAAGTAAGTGTTTTGGAAATAACAAAACAATACTATTTTTTGTGTGCAGTTGTGAAAACAGTCTGCTCAGAAATAAATAACTTATTTTAATTTAAACCCCCCCCCCCAAAAAAAAACGACTTTTAGTCCGTCCCATCCCTCTATGAAGATGGTTTTTTTGTGTGAATAATTTCAGTTTAGTTTGACGTAAAAAAAAAAAAAGTAAGTGTTTTGGAAATAACAAAACAATACTATTTTTTGTGTGCAGTTGTGAAAACAGTCTGCTTAGAAATAAATAACTTATTTTAATTTAAACCCCCCCCCCCCCAAAAAAAAAACGACTTTTAGTCCGTCCCATCCATCTATGAAGATGTTTTTTTGTGTGAATAATTTCAGTTTAGTTTCACGTAAAAAAAAAAGTAAGTGTTTTGGAAATAACAAAACAATACTATTTTTTGTGTGTAGTTGTGAAAACAGTCTGCTCAGAAATAAATAACTTATAGTTATAGCACATTCCATAGTATGAAAAAAGGTTTTCTCTGTGGGAAGGGATAGTAAAATTAATTTAATGTATTTTCTTTTTTTTTGTACAAAAAACCCCCTACATTTTTGTAGGATGGGACAGACTAGGCTACAGATACTTACTTGTCTGTACTTTATTGTTTTAATGTTCACGAACTGTAAAGAAAAATCTCACAAATAACGAGATGCAAACGACAACAAATCGGATCTCGATGATTGCACGAACCGTGCATGAGAAAACAAACTGACCGGAGTTGAAAGCATAACGCAATTTGGGACATTGACGATATGCACCCCAAGGTCGTTTCGGTGTGGATGGCGTCGGCTTGTTGTCATTTGTTTTGTGTCGCAGAAAAATTGTTGGTACGGTATCTTTTTTTAAAAGCCATAACACATGGTATTCCCATATCTCGCTTAAGCCGACAAGCCAGTTCGGACGAATCGCAACTAAAGTGTCTGCTGTTGCAACGGTCTCCGGCATTTTCTTCCTGTCCAGTATTTCCACGTTGTTTTAATCAAATTCACACACAGCTTTCTCACAGCAACATTACTAGGAAATGCGTGAAGACTAAATTTATCGGTTTTTGTATTGCTACAGCCGCCACCAACACGCCGTTTAACCACAACCTTTGATACACCAGTCGTGGTGCACTGGCTGGAACGAGAAACAGCCCAATTGGCCCACCGACGGGGATCTATCCCAGAACGACCGTGCATCGAGCGAGCGCTGTACCACTGGGCTGCGTCCTGCCCCCCCCCCCCCCCCCCCCCCAAATCTCCCAATGACGAATTGAGGAAGTCTATTCCCACTCCTCTTGCAGTGCCTGGCCATGTTCAGCTAAAGTAGCCGGCGGCGGTTTTCGTTGCCGTACGTATACGTCTTCCAATCATATTGCGGGCGGGACGTAGCCCAGTGGTAAAGCGCTCGCTTGATGCGCGGTCGATTTGGGATCGATCCCCTTCAGTGGGCCCATTGGGTTATTTCTCGCTCCAACCAGTGCACCACGACTGGTACAGCAAAGACCGTGGCATGTGCAATCCTGTCTATGGGATGGTGCATATAAAAGATTCCTTCACATATTAATCACGAATACAGACACTACAGGAAGAAACCCGACAGCACCCCCTTTCAATAATGTTCCAGTTAAATATGTAGTTGCTGACAGGTGGTTTTTTCATGTAATGTATTATATTACTGTTAGTGATTAATATATGGAATGTTTGTAATCAAGGAACTCCATAAGCGTACGATACAGGGGGCAGGGAGGGGGGGGGGGCAACTTCCCCCTAGTGCTGGAGCAATACGTCAAATTCGGTAAAAACATTTATACAGATATTCGGGCAAAACGTGCTTAACTGACACAATTTTACCGTGTATTTCCATCATTCTACCCTCAAAATTAGTTGTATTCCATGTACAAATGGTAGTAATGCTAATGTGAATAAAAGCCCATCTGCCCAACCCCCACCCCATCCCTACAAAAATGGGAGCCTCTGAGGAACTCGAAAATGATCGATTGAAATGTAATTGATGTCTAACATAGTATTGTTTAATTAGAGCTCCAGACCCGTAACCAATGGGGGGTCGGTCCAGCCCCACCCCCACCCGCACCTCCCATCCCCCACCCGCACCTCCCACCCCCCCACTGGTGGCTTTTCTTTTTTTCAATATGTCCCCGGACCCCCCTAAGACCCCTTCGTGCCTCACCATAAGCCTAAACGACCCCCCCCCCCCCCCCCCCCATCTCAAAATCCTGGCTACGGGCCTGAGCTAGAGTTTTAAATACTATTGCGCAGATTGGTCTCTGATGGTTAGATTATTTTCGTCGTTCCAAGCAGTGCACCACAACTGGCCAAGAGCCATGGTAACTACTTTCCTGTCTTTGGGAAAGTGCATATAAAAGATCCTTGCTGCATTAGAAAAAAAATGCAGCGGGTTTCTTCTGTTGAGTACGTGTTAGAATTAACAAATGTTTAAATGACATCCAATAACCGATGACTAATGAATCAATGTGCTTTAGTAGTGTCGTTAAACAAACAAACTTTACTGGCGGTTAGAGAGCGTTTATAACTGTCCAAATGTCCGTCTAGCTCTCTTACCGTCATGCATTATTCCTGAAATTTCTAGACGGCGGGGGGGGGGGGGGTATGGTGGCTATGGTGGCCTTTTTACCCCCACCACCTTTTTCTGTAGCCCCATAATACGACTCATAGACAGTGTGGTTGCGCCCCCCCCCCCCCCCCATGTTGGTGCCCTTAGTACATACTTCTAGCATTACGTATTATAATCCCTGAAAGTTTCATTAGGAACTTAATAGGGCGGGAAACTGCTCCTATACTAGTGGAGGGACACCTGGTAATATACCAGGTGTCCCTCCACTAGTCTTCCAAAGAAGAGTCACAACGTCTGATGAATGATATAACCTTTAGTTTCTCATGATTACGGAGAGGCGCCTCTGGACTTCAAGATCATCCGAATACGTTTTGCTCTGTCAGGCTAGCCGGACGCAACCTCTAGACAGCCATTTATAGAGGGGGTAACTCTCCTAGTGACCCGCCTATCTAACTATGGAACACCGAGAATGGAGGGCACGACGGTTGGGTTGGCTGGGGGTGGGATGCGGGGGGGGGGGGGGGGCATGCTACCAGAAATAGGTTAGGCCATAGGCGTAGGCGGTTTCGGCCGTAGGGGGAATTAGGTGTGTCTGGGGGCCTGCCCGCTGCCCTCGGGCCGCCCTCCCCCGGCTTCGGCCACACTGAAGTTCCCGATATGATCGGTGTATCTATTGAAAATTTCCTGCTGTTGGGCAAATTTCCTGTGGCCTAGGCCCAACCTCCTAGATACCTACACCGAAAATGAAGGGTTAATGAGCTCTCTTAATTTTTGTTTACTTTTTGAAAAACCCGCTCCAAAAAGGCGTCCAAAATTATTTATTATATTGAATTTTAATATAAATTTATATGTTAGAAAAGACGCAACAAAAAGTAAATTATATAAAGTCCCCTTCCCTGATTGGTTTAAAATCAAAATTGTCCTAAATAATTTATCGCCCCGGACTGGGTCACTGGCATCCAGAGACCGAGCCCGGGGGGGGGGGGGGGGGGGGGGGGGGGGGGGGTGTCATGCTCGAAACCTTAGTGGTATAGGAGCATGTTAAAAACATAATGAATGAATGAAAGTTTCACTTATTATACATAGATTAAAACCAGAAATTTAGTCAGTTATTTTGTACAAGTATATTCCCTAAAATTGTTTCATCTACCATTGTAATGAGTGTTCTCATATTGTTAATAACAAATGCAAGTGCGTTCAGTTCCTGTAACCTTCATTGGACTTTGAAGTAACATAAATATAGGCCCCCTACAGGTATTTAATGCAAGAGTAATCTTCACATTAAACATAATTTTTAAAAACCTATTTATTATTATATTATTATTTTTGTTGTTGCTGTTGTTGTTGTTGTCGTCGTCGTCGTCGTTGAACCGGCCTCAGTAAGTCGTGGTTAGGCCATCGGTCTACAGGCTGGTAAGTACTGGGTTCGGATCCCAGTCGAGGCATAGGATTTTTAATCCAGATACCGACTCCAAACCCTGAGTGAGTGCTCCGCAAGGCACAATGGGTAGGTGTAAACCACTTGCACCCACCAGTGATCCATAACTGGTTCAACAAAGGCCATGGTTTGTGCTATCCTGCCTGTGGGAAGCGCAAATAAAAGATCCCTTGCTGCTAATCGAAAAGAGTAGCCCATGTAGTGGCGACAGCGGGTTTCCTCTCAAAATCTGTGTGGTCCTTAAACATATGTCTGACGCCATATAACCGTAAATAAAATGTGTTGAGTGCGTCGTTAAATAAAACATTTCTTTCTTTCTTTCGTCGTTGTTGTTGTTATTCAACTTTGGAACTGTGCCTTTAATGTTCGGTACTGCAAAATCAATGTACGTATTTAACCGAAATATACCGATGTCTTTCAGAATGGTCTTCGTAACACTTCGGTCATTTTCGATTCTGACCATACATGAATCGGCCGAGTATCTCCGAATATGAAAATGCGTAGTGGGTGTGTTTAGGTACCGAATTTGACCTTGACTTTCGAAATCTGACAACGATAGAAAGAACACGAGTCGAATATTCTCTCTCTCCCCATTATCAATGTCTACCCGAGTGAATAACATGGATTCGGCAACCAAAGAAGATTACAAACCGCAGTAAGATATGTTTTTTTCTTTTTGCGGAGAAATACCGCGTGGAATTTTTCTGAGATCCGAATTGTTTGTGACATACAAACGATATACCATCGGTAAAGGTTACATCATCACTCGATTGTTTTGCCGTGTTACACGGTGTGTGTAAATACCGTCTTGGCAAAACATGACAGAACATAATTATTATTAATCTAAAATTTTGAAAAAGTAGTAAAAGGTAAAAATATATTTATTAGGCACATTTTTTGATAAGCATATTTTAATATTTTATAAATAATTATGTTGGTTGCAAATTGGCTATTTATACCATTATAGATCACACTTTGGGATTGGCAACAATTTATATTAAAGATGTAGTCTAGAAATATTCGTGATGGTGTGGGGCAGAGGGGTATCATGAGATGTGTTACAAAACATTATGCCATTTTATGGGGGAGGGATGGCTGTTTGGCAATAGACAACCAGTTTTGCTATTTTGTTGTTTAAAGGGACATTCCCAAGTTTGCTGCATTTTTAAAGATGTTATCGACTAACAGTAACAGAGACTTTTTAACGACTGTAATTACATATTAAATATATTTTTCTGCATAAAATAATAGTGGCTGTTTATTAAACGTGTTTCTAATCGTTCTAATATTTGTACTAGGTTAAATTTCATTTTATTTCCTAAAAATAGTTTTTTCGTACATACAAAATTATTTGAAGACAAAATCCAGTTTGGGCTTCTTACACATATTAAAACGACCAGAAACACACTGAATATACAGACATTGATATTCTAAACAAGAAAATATTGTATTAGTCTGAAACAAATTACAATGCAGCAAACTCAGGAATGTCCCTTTAACAGCTGATTTTCAACCTAAGGTTGATGACAGTAATTTTTCTCGCCCTTGTTTTGGCTTCAACTTCAAGGGTCTTTTGTTTGAGGTCAGATTAAAGGTAGGGTCAACTCAAACAAGAGCCTTATGTGTTGGAAAGATGCATACCTGGACCACCAACACATACTGACACTTTCACAAATGAAAAACATGTAATTTTAGGGTTAATAAAAAAACATGATTATTCCTGCTAACTGGGGGCAGCCTGCCAATCAGGAACCACAGGTACAGACCACGGAAAGAAAATACCAATTAACCAAGAAAACACTCCGATTATTATTTCAGTACGTGGGTTAATTTATGTACAAAACATAATACAGTTATTTCAACACTTTGACAATGGTGGTTTATTTTGTATTGAAAAATAATATATAATTGTTGCTGGCTTACTGGGATGGCTATTATTACAGGTATGTTTTGTTTCTTCAGTTCTGAAGTTAGGTATTACGTAACTACCAGCTCGCCAGAGGGCGTATTCACTGGGATGGTACAAAATGGCTGTGCCCGTTTGTGACGGAATATGCTCCTAATTTCTTTTCGCCTGTGGCGATATTAATTGTTTTAGAGGGCCGTGTGCAGTCCCAATATGCACTTAGACTAGGTGGGCACTTTGTTACGTAATACCTCCGCGCGACGGTGGTCGAGCTGTTCCCAATACACACCCAGACCAGGTGCGGAGGCCATGTGGCCAGTAGTTACGTAATACCTACGATAGTGTGGTTTTACGACCGTGATTTTTGGCGAACTAGGCGACAGTAAGTCTGGCCTTCTAAGAAAAATATGCCGTCTTGGTCGCTGTGGAAATATCACTTGTAAGTATTCGGTACCGCCTTGTACCCCCAGGCGATATTCGGATTTGTAATAAATAGATAGGATTTAGAGATATCGGGGAGAAACATATTGGAAGGCTTCCAGGGAACGTTAGTCCGTTTGGACTGGTAAATATATATTTCTGCTCTGTTGTATAACCTTGATGTGATTGATGTGACTTTAAATATTTTAATACTATATTATACCAATATTATTTAGACAGTGTTTCCGGTAACTGACGAAGTAAATTGTAGGCTTCACTGTTCTAAAAATATAAAGCTTAGCCGGTCTTTATTGTGATAGGTACCAGTATTAATTCTGTATTACAAGGTTACTGAATGAGTAGTTAAGGGTTAATTAACCAAGTAGGAATAGAGTTGTAATTCCTTTATTAATTAAGCTCCCCTGGAAGCGTTTCTCAATTATCACACGTGTGGGTGTTGTCACGGTGAAGTGATTAGAATATTGTGTAAACTAGACACCTGGTGATTAACTAATTAAGTGATTAGTTCTGGGTTGTTATTATATTGTTGTTGTTAATTAACTACTGCGGCAGTACATTTGTCAGCGTAGTATTAATACAGATTCCAAAGTGTATTGTGTTTTTGTTGTGTTTTCTAGTGAACTAAACGTGCTATAATAACACATATTTATATAAGATCTATCTCTGTTTATACCTAGGACCACGCGGGTATTGGACTGCCTGTTACAGAGAGATCTAATAGATATATAGTTAGGAATGATATTTGGATAATCGTGTTTTATTCAGTTACGGGTATTATAGGATCCCCGTGACACCGTTATATATAATAGCCGTCACATTTAACCGTTTTATTGATTAACTATACGATTATACTTGTTGATATTAATCAATAATGTGAATATGCATACCAGGCCAAATGGCTTAATTGTCCCCTCCTTTAAGTAGAAAACTGTTATGATAGAGTTTTGGTCATTTTGAAACTTTGAAACAGTCCCTTTAAACCTTGCAGGTCTAGCTCTGGGTGATCAGAAAACTTTGCCAAATCAACATTTTAAAATTCAAAAATTGCAAAAACCTTGTTATTTTCTAATAAAATAGCATCTATTTATAGGATATTAAACAAGCTTCCATTTCGTATCATGTTTATGTCTCAAGTGAAATAATTTGCAATTGTCACGAGCTTTAGTGAGTGACAATGAAAATTATTTCACGAGAGATATAAACATGATAAAAAATGGTAGCGAGTTTAATATCCTATTTATTACACATAATCGATTTTAATTTATGTCACTCATCTCGTTTCATTGACGTCCCTCTAAAGTTGTAGTGTACCAATTGATGACGTCAAAAGTGTTACATTCCACTTGACATTCTAGTGGGACGTATCACTTTGATATGTACCAAGATATTTTTAACCATATGGGTAATAATATATGAAATTTATTCGCCAATTAAAAATTGGCTAATTTGGCAAGTGCCAGAGCTAGCTCTGTCTTGATTGGTGTGTATGTAATTTCTTTTTTTTTTCTTTTTTTAAAGAGATGGACCAATAGAAATAAAGAATCGGCATATTGCTGAAATGGACGAGGATGTCCTCTACCACATCGCCCTGGGAACACGGTCACATGACCTCAAGGACATGTTCAGAGATATCAAGGTAATCTTTACAAGTAAAAGTTAAATTGAGTTTTGTTTAACACCACCAATGGATGTTTCTAACAGACAGGATAGTATGTACCACAGTCCTTGATATATACCAGTAGTGGAGCACTGGGTGGAGTGGGAAAAGCATTAAAAGAATGGGACCGCAGAAAGGATTCTGAGTTAGATACTGTTCATGATTAAATGTCAAAGCCCAGCTCTAACAGCTGAGGAGAAGCATGTTTAATGAAGAAAGGAAATGTTTTATTTAACAATGCGCTCAACACATTTTATTTACAGTTATTTGGCATCGGACATATTGTTAAGGACCACACAGATATTGAGAGGAAACCCACTGTCACCACTTCATGGGCTACTCTTTTCGATTAGCAGCAAGGGATCTTTTATATGCACCATCCCATAGACAGGATAACACATACCACAGTCTTTGATGTACCAGTCGTGGTGCACTGGCTGGAGCGAGAAATAGCCTAATGGGCCCACTGCCGGGGATTGATCTGAAACCGACCGTGCATCAAGCGAGCGCATTATCAATAGGCTACGTCCCGCCCCATCATGTTTAATGACACACCTGGACTATTTAATTACCGGTTATTAAACGTGCAGGATGGAGGATCTGGCGTAAGTCGCTACCTGTGCCCGTAACAGGAGTACATGTGCTACAACAGTCTGCCCTGAATGTGCACATTAAAACCTATTACCTGATCTGATGTACAGAGTTTTATTACATACCTATTAAATTTTACTATAGTGATAAAGACATTATCAAACAGTGATAATTTTATTGTGTATCGCACATATGTGTGATCTGGACTGGAACCTTTAAATGGGGAATTCCCTTTTAATCGTTACTGGAGTTAGCGTCTTTTTGTTACTGACGTCATACATGATTTACAAATTACATTACATTGTTACAGAATCCTGCCGCAGCAGAGTATGATTCTTAACATTACGTAAATCCATGAAAGGAGTATTAATCATAGATTTAAGAAAGTGTTGTTATGACATTAAATTAAACAAAATGTTTTTGTAAAGCATAAAAGAAGGTATATAATAAACTGAGAACTCAATGACTCACCTGGACTCATTTATTTTGCTCAACAACATACCACTCGACCGCTATGTGGTCTCATGGTATATATTCTTGTGCAAAATAAACTTGTGAAATAAAGAGGAAGCGAAAACAACGTCTGTGAAGTTCGGTATATGTATATTACCTGTGTAACAGTCTTACTAGACTCTTATATATAGCAAAAGCTAATTTTATATCCATGTCATTTTTAATTCATATATTTTTAAAGTAATAAATCTGAATTGAATTGAACTTTGAATTGAACTGAACTTTTAAAAATATTTTTATATAACCTTAAACACATTTACATGAAGCACTTGTGATGTCGGTAGCCAAATTAGCAAGTGGCTAAGTTTTACAAAAAAATGGCTAATAAAATTTGCAAGTGGCTAAAGTTTTAGCTCAGCCATTTTCTATCTTCTGATATGAACAAATAGTTTCATAATCTATCCGACACCTGAAATATAATAATAATATGAAATAATATGCCGGTTTGTATACACATACATTTTTATCATAAGATGAATACAGGGCTCGACCTCTGTGGTAGCCTGGGATTGTTTTGGCTACCCATTTGTTGCTCGGGCTACCAAATGTCTAAACCCAGTAGTCCGCTGGGATACTAGATTTTTTTGGCACATCCAGTTACTCCACAAGGAACAAGATGCTTAAAGATTTAAAATCCCCACCTCTTTAAATAAAAGTAAATGATTTCGCCTTTTCTCTCTTTTTTTAAATTTATTAAAATTGTGGGGCTACCAATTTTTACTGAGGGCTACCAGATTTTAAAACCTGGTAGCCCGGTGGGCTATCACTGAAAAAAGTTAAGGTCTGGTTCAATACAAACATGACAGTGCCTGGGTATCTCATGAATCTGTTTCTTCCAATCCAATTGTTGTTGGCTAGTTTCATCTTCGAAACATTTACAGGCAGCTGTTCACAAATTGTGACGAAATGTTTCTATTTACAGTTTGTGTGTTTTGGTGGGTCACCGAGTCGGATGAAGAAGTTTGCGTTTTTCATGGTTGATCAGCTAAAGTTCAAGCTTCCCGCAGGTCAGACTCTCGAGGATATCGCACACGGTTCAGACAGATACGTACTCTACAAAGTTGGTCCCGTTCTCTCAGTTAGCGTGAGTTACAGTTTTACTTTATTTATTTATTTATTATATCGCACACGGTTCAGACAGATACGTCTTTTTAGCGTGAGTTACAGTTTTACTTTATTTATTTATTATATCGCACACGGTTCAGACAGATACGTACTCTATAAAGTGGGTCCCGTTCTCTTAATTCATCTGTTTTCAACTATCCATTTATCCCACCCACCCAGTCTTCCTTCCTTCCATCCATCCCTCCATCCATGCATCCCATCTCATACATCCACCCCATCCATTCCTGCATCCATCCATCCATCCATCCATCAATGTACATCCATCCATCCATCAATGTCCATCCATCCATCCATCCATCCATCCATCCATCCATCCATCCATCCATCAATGTACATCCATCCATCCACCCACACACCCACATACACACACACATACACACACAAGCCTCAACCACACACCCATCCACCCATCCATCCATCCATCCATCTATTTATTCTCCATCCATCCATCCATCCATCCATCCATCTATTTATTCTCCATCCATCCATCCATCCATCCATCTATTTTATTCTCCATCCATCCATCCATCCATGTATCCATCCATCCATCTATTCATCCATCTATTCATTATCCATTCATTATCCATCCATCCATCCATCCATCCATCCATCCATCCATCCATCCATCCATTCGTCCATCTATTCATCCATCCACCATCCACCCATTCTTCCTTTCTTCCATCCATGCATCCCATTTCATGCATCCACCCCATCCATTCCTGCATCCATCCATCCATCGCTGTACATCCATCCATGCATCCATCCACCCATCCACCCATTCTTCCATCTATCCGTCCGTCCATCCATCCATCCATCCATCCATCCATCCATCCATCCATTCATTCTTACATCCATCCATCCATCCATCTATTCATTCTCCATCCATTCATTCTCCATCCATCCATCCATCCATCCATCCATCCATTCTCCATCCATCCATCCATCTTTCACTGTGATCCTCGCCATTTCCTTCATTTTCCATCACTGTGGCTTAATTTTACCAGCATTATTGATTTTTCTGTTTATATTTATCCCACATGACTTACTGAAAATTGTTTTCACCATATCACATATCTCTTGTTTTCTGCATTTGCAATAAAATTGATCTTTCATTGCTGTTCAGAGATTGGCTGTTCTAAAAGTAATGGTGTAGGGGAGGAGGGTTGAATCATATTTGTCTGATAAACCATTTAAGGTCCCCACAAACTCATTTGATGACTTGCATTAAACATAATTATTTCTACAGTCCCACAACCAAGCAGAATATTAATTTGGGTAACTACCCCCCCCCCCCCCCCCTAAAAGTAACCCACAAAAGTCCAACCTCCACCCCATTCTGTAACACCCCTCTGATGATATTTGGATAGCCCTTACATTGGGAGACAGAATCTACTGAATTGATTTACTGGTGTCTGTAGCCACCTTTGAACTGTGCACAGGTGTTTGTCACTGTATATGGTTTCACTTTATTGTCAGAATAATAAACAAGTACATTAATCTGTGTTTATTACTTCTAGTTTTTTTATTTGTTTTTTCTTTTCCTTCTTGTTTTTCCATTTTCTACCATCCCATTCGTTTTTGTAACCCCCCCTTTCAACTTAGCTGCCCAAAAAATCCATCTTGTTGTCACTCCATTTGGGGTCCATCTCATCCTGTCTCACACCCTCCCTTAAGTGAATTCCTTCTCTATAATCTCCCTCTTTCCCTCTTCTCCACTCAGGTCTTCCCTACCTCATTTTTTTCCATCAATCCTTGCTATTTCGACCGCTTTTCTCTGCACCGCAGTGATCTCTCTTTCAATCCTCCTAAAATCTCCTCCTGGTGTCTATCTGATCGTTACTAGCTCCATTTTTCTCCATCTCGGTTCTCATCCATCTTCATCCATCAATCTCTACTGTCTCTCCATGTTTCTTCCATTATCTCAGTACTCTCCCCTCCCTCCCCTCTCCTCTCGCATCCATCCTCTCATCGCTTTCCTCATTCCTGATCCCCATCCATGTCCATTCCTCTCTCTCTTTCTTTACCTGGGTTCCCAGCTCCTCTCCAGTCACCATTTATCTCTCCCTCCCCTCTCTCTCCTCATCCATCCTTATACCATGTCCATACTACTCTTCATCTCTCTCTTTCGCCTCTCTCACGGTTCCCGCCTTCCTCCTTTTCTTCAATCTTCCAGTCCCTCCTCCCTCTCCCAGGATGGTCTCATCCTGTTTCGTCCCCTCCTCTCCCCCTCCTATCCGTCTCCCGCGATGTCTGTCTCTCCCTTCATCTGCTTTCTTGTTGCACCTCTCCAAATTACCGTCCCAAATCTCTCATCCGCTCTCTCTTATTCTCCATCCTCTCTCTTCTCCTCTTTCTCTCCCCCTTCTGTCCCTCTCTCTCTCCCGCCCTCCTCCTCTAATTCTACACTCCGTGTCTCTCTGGCTTAACAGTCCTCTCCTCAGTGTGTTCTCATCTGTTTGGAACAACCTTTATCACCTTGACTATTGTGCAAACATAAAAGCCTCCCCCCTCTCTATGTCTCCCTTCTGTTCGTCTCTCTGTCTGTCTGTCTTCGCTTGTATATATGAGGCATTCCCCTCCCTTTTTGCTAAATTTTCTGTGGCTCTCCCTTTCCTCTCTCATCCTCCACTTTTCCTCTCTCTCATCTCTGTCTCTCTCCATCTCTTACCTTTCAACTCTCAACCTCTCTCCTCCACTCTCTCCCTCCTCTCTCTCCTTAATTTTATTACTCTCTCAAGCACTGGTATTACTTCTCTTCTCTCTCATCTCTCTTTTTTTTCGTCAGTCTCAGTGTCTCGTATGTTTGGAACAACCTTTATCACCTTGACTATTGTGCAACTAAAGCCCTGCTCTCTCTGTCTCTCCCTCTTCCCTCTCTTCTCTGTCCTCTGTAACAACTCCCCTAGTGCAGGATTGTTCGCACGTGACTTGTGAACCACTATAACTGCGATCACTGGTCGCCAACAAGTGGTTCCCTGTCTACCCCCCTGAGCCGCGGTGCCAAAATCAGGATCTCTGAAGCTCGCTCCCCCCCAAAATTAAAAATCCCAGCCTCTCCCCTACCAGCCCTGAACACTCTCGGTTTTGGACCTCTCCCCCTGTTCTCCCAAATTGGTCAAGGCCTCTCCGACACAGTTCACCCCCCCCCGAGATTTAGACCGACACCCACGAAAGCCCACCCCCTTCTACCAAAATTATTAAATAAACTCGGAACCGGTATTGTGCCCTATACTGATTGAGAAAAAATATTTTTGAGCTAAAACATTACCAACTTTTGATTTTTATTAACCATAATGCAAATGCTTTGAAACCTGGCCCGATTTGATTTAATGTATTTATATTAATATGACATTTTATCAAAAACATCCTTTCAGCTGATTAAACACAACCACCCCCACACCCTACTCTCCCCAAAAAACAAACCAAAAACCCAACTATTTGTCCCCCCACACCCAATCCCCTCCTACCAAAAAGGTCGGTGACGGTTCTTATTCATACGTTCAAGATGGTCACTTCGTATTCTTAATGTTTAATGTTGATTTGTAGAGCAGGCGAGAAAGGGCACAGTGATATGAAGTATTTGTAAATTCCTTAATAGAAATTATTGACATTTTTATTTAAAGATTAATGTCAAATGTTTGTCTACACAGGGAAAGAAAAGAAAGAAATGTTTTATTTAACTGAACCACTCAGAGAGGATTTATATACGGAGAGATATGGCGTCAGACATATGGTTAGAGGACCACACGAGCGGAAATTATTTATGAGAGAGGGAAACCCGCTGTCCCCACTATATGTAGACACTCTTCCGATTAGCAGCAAGGGATCACCGTTTGACGATTCCCACAGAGCAGGATAGCACAAGAGATTGGCCTTTGTGGAACAGTTTATGGATAGATGGGCTGGTTGCAAGTGGTTCACACCCTGCACCACACTGGTCTTTGCGGAGCACTCACTCAGTGTTTGGAACTCGGTATGCGCATGTAAAAATCCCATTCCAGGCGACTGGGATTCGAACCCAGTACCTACCAGCTGTTTAGACCGATGGCCTAACCACTACGCCACCGAGGCCGGTCGCTATTCATTAAGGATTTTGTCATTATTTGTTTTGCATTGGCCTCGGTGACGATTTAAGTCATCGGACATAAGGCTGGTTAGGTACTGTTTACTCTCGCAGGACCGGGTATACCGGCTCCAACCAGAGTGAGGTTTTAACAACGTTCTGAGTAGATGTAAGACCACTACACCCTCTTCTCTCTCACTAACCACTAACAATTAACAACTAACCCACTGTCCTGGACAGACAGCATAGATAGCTGAGGTGTGTGCCCAGGACAGTGTGCTTGAACCTTAATAGAATATAAGCACAAAAATAAATAAGTTAAAATGAAAAAATAAAATATTTATTTTTATTATATTTATTTTTTTCAGCATGGTATGGGTATTCCTTCTCTGTCGATAATTTTCCACGAAATCGTCAAACTACTTCATCACGCAGGTAGCTCTGGAGTCACGTTTTTCAGAATTGGAACTAGCGGCGGTTTAGGTAAAGTAGAACAAAATATATGGTAGAACCAAGAAAAAGAAAAAACCATTTTCAAAAGACTGGGGGAAAATATTTTACTTAATGACACCTTTGCTCGTTTAAACAATGGTATTGAATTAGGATACAGAAACAGAATAAATTATGTTTCCAAAGTAATACTGCTTATCACTTTGATTAATATTCAGTCTCAGGGCTTCTAGATTATGGTAACCCCACTACCATGGCTAGTGATATTCAATGTTGTGCTAGTAAATAATTACTATTTCTATGGCCCGATGGCTAGTGAATTTTTGTTTGGGTCAAATGTTGCAGTTAAGTCTATTTTGTAAATATAAATATCCTTAACCCACTTCAATCCCCAATGTTAGTGTTTTTAAGCTCTATCTCCCTCTTTAGGTGACTTAAAGTAAAGCAGGGCTAGTGAATTTTTAATTGTGGCTAGTAAATTTGTAAAATCATTGATCCCATGGCTAATGGATTTTTAAAAAACGAATAATTTAGTGAAGTGATTTATATACTATTTATACGCCCATCTATGGATCGTATTACCGGTATGGTATGGCATTGTCCATCTGTTAACTATTTCTTGTCCGGACCATATCTTGCTTACAGATGCATACAGGACCATCAAACCTTACATGTAGGAACAACTTGGGATGGCGGTGTGTCTTGTACTATTACTAGGTCACTGTGACCTACTTTTCACGGACTACTACACATAACATAAATCCTTGTCTGGATCATATCTTGTATACAGATGCATACAGGACCATAAAACTTCACATGTAGGAACAACATGGGATGGTGGTGTGTCACGTTCTATTACTAGGTCACTGTGACCTATTTTTCACGGTCTACTGCACATAACAGTAAATCCTTGTCCAGATCATATCTTGCATACAGATGCATACAAGACCATCAGACTTCACATGTAGGAACAACATGGGATGGTGGTGTGTTATGTTCTATTACTAGGTCACTGTGACCTATTTTTCACGGTCTACTGCACATAACAGTAAATTCTTGTCCAGACCATATTTTGCATACAGATGCATACAGGACCATCAAACAACTTGGGATGGTGGTTGGTCCAAAACAAACTGTTCATCCATCCCATTGCAAATATTTCACATAATTAGACTTGAATCATACCCGTAACATATTCATTAACATAGATATGGTTTTCCATCAAACTCCTGATGGGCATATCATGTACCCCACCGGTACTCTTGTTGGTTATTATCATACAGAAATAGAATATTGTTTCCAAAATAACTGATATCACCTATATTAATATTTAGTGAGGTAATGTAGATATATTTCAATAAGTGTTTACTTGACTAAACACCCTCAGAATTAGTTTTTCATTCACGCACCTCTTCTACTTTCATTGTTTTCTCAGAAATCACTTTGCAGTGCATCTGAAAATCATAATTTTAGTTCAAGTTTGTTTTGTTTAATGACACCACTAGAGCACATTGATTAATTAATCATTGGCTATTTGATGTGAAGCATTTGGTAATTGTGATACGTAGTCTTCGGAGAGAATCTAATACATTTTTCATTTAGCAGCAAGAGATCTTTTATATGCATTGCTACAGGACACTGCATACCACAGCCTTTGATATACCAGTTGTGAGGGACATAATGGGTTAACTGAGGAGATTCGACCCTCTGACCTGTTGAGTGCTCTAACGACTGAACTAGATCCCAGCTCTGGAATTCTTAATGATAATAGATTATAATAATTTACATTGATAAATAAATATTTTTTAAGTAACTAATTTTAATCTTAAAAATAATATATAATATTGTTGTGTTGGTAATATTTTTTAACCTCAAATTTTAATATTATTTAACTGGTTCACTAGTTATAAAAGATTAGTAATCTATGTTGATAATATTTTCTAAATAACTACCTACATGTATATATTATAATATTTTATATTGATGATACTTTCTAAACCAGTAGCTTTAATCTTGTTTAAATGGCAGTTCAATTGTAACAATAGATGATTAATAATTTATGATAATATTTTCTTAACAACTAATTTTAATATTAATGACAACAGATGAATAATTTATAATGATAATATTTTGTTAACCAATACTGATAAATTTAGGAATTCTGAACAACTAATTTTAATTTTAGTGACAACGTATTACAGTAATCATTTATATTGATCACATTTTGTAAAGCACTACTAATAACCTTAATTTTATTTAACTGTAAGAATTGTGAACAACAAATTTTACTCTCAGTGAAAATAGATTAATCATTTGTATTAATTAATAACGTTTTGTTAAGCACTACTAATAACTTTAAGGTTTTTTAACTGTTGAAATTTTGAACAACAATTTAATCTCAGAGACAATACATTAATCATTTATATTGATAACGTTTTCTAAAGCACTACTAATAACTTTAAGTTTTTTTTAACTATTGAAATTTTGAACAACAAATTTTAATGTCAGAGACAATACATTAATCAGTTATATTGATAACGTTTTCTAAAGCACTACTAATAACTTTAAGTTTTTTTTAACTGTTGAAATTTTGAACAACAATTCAATCTCAGAGACAATACATTAATCATTTATATTGATAACGTTTTCTAAAGCACTACTAATAACCATAATTTTATTATAACTGTAGGAATGGTGCCTGGTTCGGTTGTGATAACAGATGAAGCCGTTGATGGTATTCTCAGACCATACATGGAGCTAGTGAGTTTCTTATTGATGAACTGAATGTCAACATCTGCGACATTCACGGAAGTATGAACAAACGAACCACTTTTCAGTGTAATTCCAGGGCTAGCCCAGAGTTCCCTATTTATGGTCGCAAAAGAATTCACCGATCTTCAGTTTGTTTCATCTGTCTAAATATGTATTCACCAACTACATATTGGCAATTCAGTCAAAAGATTTTGTTTTCAATCTCGTGCTTAAAGGGGGTATACCACCAAATCAAATCCCTTAGACGACAATAATAACATATGTGGCTAAAACTCCTACCTGCAGCGTATCAAGCACATAAACGCCACAGATATAAATGCTACCACCCCTCACCCTTAAAGCAAATCAGAAAAAATTGGGGTCAAGCTGCTCATTTCTGAGATAACGAGTACTTTTTTTAACAGGTACCCCATACATGTTTCAAGCACAAGGCTACTTGACACAGTGGTACTAGATGAAATAAAATTGCATAAATTTTTTGCCCACATGAAACTGTCTTTTTTTTACAACCAACACACTCACATTTATCATCAATCACAGGATTAGTGCTGTTCACTTTTCTATCAAAAGTTGGGTTAGTACTACCTTTTGATAATAAAGTATATTCAGTTTGTGTCTTGTATGACATTGTTTTACAACAAGCAGCTGTTAATTAGACTGACATATGTAGTGGCAGTTAGAATGAATGAATGAATGTTTGTTTAACGACACCCCAGCACAAAAATACTTATCGGCTATTGGGTGTCACAAATGGTAAGTATATGGAAATATTATTTATATATATTCATGTAAAACCACAGTGTAAGGAGCTGTGGGGGAAAAGTATAATACAATACATAAAATCAAGGTACGTACATTTTAAAACTTTGTATAGAAGTCAAAGTGTTTTTAAAACTTTACAATTAATTCTGGGTGGAATTTAAAAGATTCCAAAACATTTCTGTTGCCAAATATATCATTTCTCGTCGGCTTGAGATGATCACACTCAGTACAGTACGTACAGTCAGTGTACACTGACAATGTTCACACTGAGGGGGAGGGTCCTTCTTTAAAATAAATGAAAGAAATGTTTTATTTAATGACACACTCAACACATTTTATTTATGGTTATATGGCGTCAGATCTTGAGAGGAAACCCGCTGTCACCACTACATGGGCTACTCTTTCCGATTAGCAGCAAGGGATCTTTTATTTGTGCTTCCTACAGGCAGGATAGCACAAACCATGGCCTTTGTTGAACCAGTTATGGATCACTGGTCGTTGCAAGTGGTTTACACCTACCCATTGAGCCTTGCGGAGCACTCACTAAGGGTTTGGAGTCGGTATCTGGATTAAAAATCCCATGCCTCGACTGGGATCCGAACCCAGTACCTACCAGCCTGTAGACCGATGGCCTAACCACGACGCCACTGAGGCCGGTTTAAAATAAATGAATGCGTCGGTTAGTTTAAAATGTGCAGAACTTTCCTTTCATTTTCTTTAAAATCAGACCTTCCTTTCTTCTGTTTTCAGGCGACAATGGGAATGATGATCCACCTCCCATCGTTTCTAGATCAGGACATCGTTCAGGAACTGTATTCTCTCGCCGAGAAGAATGATCACTTCCAAACTATTGTCGGCAAAACGATGTGCACACACGACTTCTATGAAGGTAGGCCTAATTCATAAACCTCTCTTAAAAGAAAGGAATGTTTTATTTAATGACGCACTCAACACATTTTATTTGACAGATGTATGGCATCGGACATATGGAAAGAAAGAAAGAAAGAAATGTTTTATTTAATGATGCACTCAACACATTTTATTTGACAGATGTATGGCATCGGACATATGGAAAGAAAGAAAGAAAGAAATGTTTTATTTAATGATGCACTCAACACATTTTATTTGACAGATGTATGGCATCGGACATATGGAAAGAAAGAAAGAAAGAAATGTTTTATTTAATGACGCACTCAACACATTTTATTTGACAGATGTATGGCATCGGACATATGGAAAGAAAGAAAGAAAGAAATGTTTTATTTAATGACGCACTCAACACATTTTATTTGACAGATGTATGGCATCGGACATATGGAAAGAAAGAAAGAAAGAAATGTTTTATTTAATGATGCACTCAACACATTTTATTTGACAGATGTATGGCATCGGACATATGGAAAGAAAGAAAGAAAGAAATGTTTTATTTAATGATGCACTCAACACATTTTATTTGACAGATGTATGGCATCGGACATATGGAAAGAAAGAAAGAAAGAAATGTTTTATTTAATGACGCACTCAACACATTTTATTTGACAGATGTATGGCATCGGACATATGGAAAGAAAGAAAGAAAGAAATGTTTTATTTAATGACGCACTCAACACATTTTATTTGACAGATGTATGGCATCGGACATATGGAAAGAAAGAAAGAAAGAAATGTTTTATTTAATGATGCACTCAACACATTTTATTTGACAGATGTATGGCATCAGACATATGGAAAGAAAGAAAGAAAGAAAGAAAGAAATGTTTTATTTAATGACGCACTCAACACATTTTATTTGACAGATGTATGGCATCGGACATATGGAAAGAAAGAAAGAAAGAAATGTTTTATTTAATGACGCACTCAACACATTTTATTTGACAGATGTATGGCATCGGACATATGGAAAGAAAGAAAGAAAGAAATGTTTTATTTAATGATGCACTCAACACATTTTATTTGACAGATGTATGGCATCAGACATATGGAAAGAAAGAAAGAAAGAAAGAAAGAAATGTTTTATTTAATGACGCACTCAACACATTTTATTTGACAGATGTATGGCATCGGACATATGGAAAGAAAGAAAGAAAGAAATGTTTTATTTAATGACGCACTCAACACATTTTATTTGACAGATGTATGGCATCGGACATATGGAAAGAAAGAAAGAAAGAAATGTTTTATTTAATGATGCACTCAACACATTTCATTTGACAGATGTATGGCATCGGACATATGGAAAGAAAGAAAGAAAGAAATGTTTTATTTAATCACTTAACACATTTCATTTTACAGATGTATGGCATCGGACATATGGAAAGAAAGAAAGAAAGAAATGTTTTATTTAATGACGCACTCAACACATTTTATTTGACAGATGTATGGCATCGGACATATGGAAAGAAAGAAAGAAAGAAATGTTTTATTTAATGATGCACTCAACACATTTTATTTGACAGATGTATGGCATCGGACATATGGAAAGAAAGAAAGAAAGAAAGAAAGAAATGTTTTATTTAATGACGCACTCAACACATTTTATTTGACAGATGTATGGCATCGGACATATGGAAAGAAAGAAAGAAAGAAATGTTTTATTTAATGATGCACTCAACACATTTTATTTGACAGATGTATGGCATCGGACATATGGAAAGAAAGAAAGAAAGAAATGTTTTATTTAATCACTTAACACATTTCATTTTACAGATGTATGGCATCGGACATATGGAAAGAAAGAAAGAAAGAAATGTTTTATTTAATGACGCACTCAACACATTTTATTTGACAGATGTATGGCATCGGACATATGGAAAGAAAGAAAGAAAGAAATGTTTTATTTAATGATGCACTCAACACATTTTATTTGACAGATGTATGGCATCGGACATATGGAAAGAAAGAAAGAAAGAAATGTTTTATTTAACGACACACTCAACACATTTTATTTACGGTTATATGGCGTCAGACACATGGTTAAGGACCACACAGATATTGAAAGAGGAAACCTGCTGTCGCCACTTCATGGGCTACCTCAGTGGATCCATTCAGCTGATTGGGGTTTTTCTCATTCCAACCAGTGCACCACAACTGGACAAAGGCCATGGTATGTGTTTTCCTGTCTGTGGGAAAGTGCATATAAAAGATCCCTTGCTGCAAATGTAGCAGATTTCCTCTGTTGACTACAAGTCAGAATGACCAAATGTTTGACATCCAATAGCTGATGATTAATTAATCAATGCGCTCCAGTGGTGTCATTAAACAAAACAAACTTCCATTCAACTGATTTTTTTTGTCATTAGGAAAAATGTAGCGGGTTTCCTCTCCAAGACTATATGTCAAAATTACCAAATGATTCACATCCAATAGCCGATGATTATTAAATCAATGTGCTCTAGTGGTGTCGTTAAACGAAACAAACTTTAACTTTAATAGTATCTATTTACACCAGATGAGCATTTTGAGATATAAATTTGATTCTCTAATTTTATTATATATACCGGTATGTAATTTACAGAAAATAAATTTTATTAGCTTTAATGAATTAGTTAATACACTATTTATCTTTATGTATGTCAACTTGCCTATTCACCTAGTAGTAAAAAAAAACAAGGATATGGGCTGAACATTTTATTAGCTTTAATGAATTAGTTAATACACTATTTATCTTTATGTATGTCAACTTGCCTATTCACCTAGTAGTAAAAAAACCCAAGGATATGGGCTGAACATTTTATTAGCTTTAATGAATTAGTTAATACACTATTTATCTTTATGTATGTCAACTTGCCTATTCACCTAGTAGTAAAAAAAACAAGGATATGGGCTGAACATTTTATTAGCTTTAATGAATTAGTTAATACACTATTTATCTTTATGTATGTCAACTTGCCTATTCACCTAGTAGTAAAAAAAACAAGGATATGGGCTGAACATTCCATGGTCACATTTGATTTCTACGTGGACCCTTTAGAGTTCTTTTTGTATCACAGCGAATAGTATAATCAAGGTCATGGTATGTGCTGTCCTGTTTGTCTGAATGTGTATATAAAGATTCTTAGCGTATAATGGAAAAAAGTAGCAGGTTTCTTCTAAGACTAAATGTCAGAATTACCAAATGTTGGACATTAAGTTAACAATTATTAATTTGGGGCGGAATGTAGCCCAGTGATATAGTGCTCGCTTGATGTGCTGTTGGTTTGGGATTGATCTCTGTCAGTGGGCCCATTGGGCTATTTTTCATTCCAGCTAGTGCTCCACGACTGGTATATCAAAGGCTGTGGTATGTGCTACCCTGTCTGTGGGATGGTGCATATAAAAGATCCTTTACTACTAATGGAAAAAATGTAGCGGGATTCCTCTAAGAATATGTCAAAATTACCAAATGTTTGATATCCAATAGCTGATTATTAATAAATCAATGTGATCTAGTGGTGTCGTTAAACAAAACAAACTTTAACGCTCTTTTGATACTGAAAATTTCAGCACCTTAAAAACTCTTGCAGTGATGTCGTTAAACAAAATATTTTTCTTTTCACATTACCTGTCCTCAAAACAAGTGCACTCCCCACCCCTTACGGCTAGTAGTCTGGTACACGTTTTCTCCTCTTTTTTTAACTTAATTTTGTTCTGTGTTTTTCTTTTCAGGCCAGGCCAGACTTGATGGAGCATTCTGTGATTACACCAAGGAGGACAAGATGATGTTTCTCAGACGGATCCATGAAAAGGGCGTTCGTAACATTGAGATGGAATCGCTGTGCTTTGCTTCATACTGTCACCGTGCAAATATAAGAGGTATGTGGGTACAGGGATTGCTTGAGGTGTGATGGATAGCAAGATCAATCCCTCGTGGTGGAGGGAGTGGGATTTAACTAAGTCGGTTGAGTGCTCACTTCAGGTGTGATGGATAGCAAGATCAATCCCTCGTGGTGGAGGGAGTGGGATTTAACTAAGTCGGTTGAGTGCTCACTTCAGGTGTGATGGATAGCAAGATCAATCCCTCGTGATGGAGGGAGTGGGATTTAACTAAGTCGGTTGAGTGCTCACTTCAGGTGTGATGGATAGCAAGATCAATCCCTCGTGGTGGAGGGGAGTGGGATTTAACTAAGTCGGTTGAGTGCTCACTTCAGGTGTGATGGATAGCAAGATCAATCCCTCGTGGTGGAGGGGAGTGGGATTTAACTAAGTCGGTTGAGTGCTCACTTCAGGTGTGATGGATAGCAAGATCAATCCCTCGTGGTGGAGGGAGTGGGATTTAACTAAGTCGGTTGAGTGCTCACTTCAGGTGTGATGGATAGCAAGATCAATCCCTCGTGGTGGAGGGAGTGGGATTTAACTAAGTCGGTTGAGTGCTCACTTCAGGTGTGATGGATAGCAAGATCAATCCCTCGTGGTGGAGGGGGTGGGATTTAACTAAGTCGGTTGAGTGCTCACTTGAGGTGCTTGTGTTACAGGATCAAACCAACTCGGTGGATCCATTCAACTGATTGTGGTTTTTTCTCATTCCAACCAGTGCACCACAACTGGTCAAAGGCCGTGGTATGTACTTTCCTGTCTGTGGGAAAGTGCATATAAAAAGATCCCTTGGTGCATTAAGGAAAAATGTAGCAGGTTTCCTCTGATAACTATGTGTCAGAATGACCAAATGTTTGACATTCAATAGCCAGTGATTAATTAATCAATATGCTAATATAATTTTCTAAAGTCCTTTAATTATTTAAATGATGAAAATTGTAATCTGCATAAATTAGGCCTGTAGGCCCATATTACATGGGAACTGTGACATGTGCTTTTCTCTCGTGGCTATAATGTAAAACTTGAAGTATGCCTATAGTCTGTCCCATCATTCTATAAAAATTATTTTTGTAAATAACATCAGTTTGGTTTGACTTAAGATGAAAATTAAAAGTGTTTTGGAAATAACACAAAAATACTAGTTTTGTGTGCAATTTACAAATCAGTCGGTTCAGAAATAAATAACTTGTAGTAAATTCCATGGTATGAAAAAAGATGTTCACATAGTGGGATCCAGCTCATTTGATAATGCACTCACTTGAGGTGCTTGGGTCTAAAGGATCTAATCCCCTCAGGGGACTCATTCTCTGATCATAAGCATACAAGATGGAGGGTGGGGTGGGGGGGGGGGGGGGGGGCAACTGTTCTTCTAGTGCTGGAGCAAAACCTGAAATTTTACCGGCCTCGGTGGCATCGTGGTTAGGCCATCGGTCTACAGGCTGGTAGGTACTGGGTTCGGATCCCAGTTGAGGCATGGGATTTTTAATACCGACTCCAAACCCTGAGTGAGTGCTCTGCAAGGCTCAGTGGGTAGGTGTAAACCACTTGCACCGACCAGTGATCCATAACTGGTTCAACAAAGGCTGTGGTTTGTGCTATCCTGCCTATGGGAAGCACAAATAAAAGATCCCTTGCTGCCTGTCATATAAAGAGTAGCCTATATGGCGACAGCAGGTTTCCTCTAAAAAACAGTGTCAGAATGACCATATGTTTGACGTCCAATAGCTGATGATAAGATAAAAAAATCAATGTTCTCTAGTGGCGTCGTTAAATAAAACAAACTTTTTAAAACCAGAAATTCAGGTAAAAATGATACATATATTTGGGTAAAATGTGCTAACCTGTTATCTTTTTATCATGTACATGTGTATTTCCATCATTCTGTATTAGATGTAATCCATATAAAAATATTTGGTGATTCATTTGCAACCCTATATAGCTGTTTGGTAGTAAAATAAATATTGTTATCCAGATTTGGATATTTTCATTTAATTTAGGCAAAGTTCAGCCTACCCCCTACAAAAATGTGAGCCCATATGCCGATGTCTCTGATTAGTTTTTTTACCCATCCCAAAACAATGGTTACATGCTATTGTTTAAATCAAAAGGATAGCAAACGACAACAAATAAACATTATTGCAATTTTCTACTAAATTTAAGTTGTCCATAACATCAAAATTGATGACAAATATTATTTTAGCAGATCATCCAACTTAAGCTTATTCTTAATTATTTTGTTCTGATTTGATGACCTTACTGCAGTTTTAGGCCACTAATGCGCCACTTATTTTGATGTTTTGATTTTGATTTTAAGATCGCTAATATTTTATGATTTTCAGTAGGCCCTATAACAGAGAAAGAAAAAACGTTAAGCAGGCAAGGCAGAGCAGGGAGGGCTGGTGGGGGCTATAATACCGAATAAAAAATATTATTGGTAGTAAATCCTCAGGCAGAGATTAATTTTACTTGTAGAATGCAAGAAATTCCATTTCATGACATCTAATTTTCAAAATGTTACAGGGGAGCATATTCATGAACCCTCCAAGAAACTTTCCTTTGAGCTCAATCTCAGTCAGCCCCCTCCCCCCAAATGCTTACTTGCTTCTGCATTCTGTTGTGCCTGTTAAGAGAAGTTATCTAAAATAAAACTGTTTTGTTGTCCTAATACATGTGGCTATTTCTCGCTTCAGCTGTGGCATACATACTACCCTGTCTGTGGGATGGTGCATATAAAAGAGTAGCATGTGAAGTAGCGACAGTGGATTTCCTCCCTCTATATCTGTGTGATCCTTAACCACATGTCCGATGCCATATAACCGTAATTAAAATGTGTTGAGTGTGTCGTTAAATAAAACATTTCCTCCCTCAATATCTGTGTGGTCCTTAACCACATGTCCGACGCCATATAACTGTAATTAAAACGTGTTGAGTGTGTGGTTAAATAAAACATTTCCTCCCTCAATATCTGTGTGGTCCTTAACCACATGTCCAACGTCATATAACTGTAATTAAAACGTGTTGAGTGTGTTGTTAAATAAAACATTTCCTCCCTCAATATCTGTGTGGTCATTAACCACATGTCCAACGCCATATAACTGTAATTAAAACGTGTTGAGTGTGTCGTTAAATAAAACATTTCCTCCCTCAATATCTGTGTGGTCCACATGTCCAACTGTAATTAAAACATGTTGAGTGTGTTGCATTTCCTCCCTCAATATCTGTGTGGTCCTTAACCACATGTCCAACGCCATATAACTGTAATTAAAACGTGTTGAGTGTGTCGTTAAATAAAACATTTCCTTCCTTCCTTCCAAATATAGTGAAACCTCTCAAAACCGGACCCTCTGTAAACCAGAATTCGCTCAAAACCAGACATTTTTCATGGTCCCTTTTTAAATATTTATACAGAAGGGAACCTCTCTAAACCGGATACCTCTAAAACCAGACTTTTTACTTGGTCTCGAGGGTGTCCGGTTTAGAGGAGTTACACTATACGTGTATTTTTTTAATTTACTGTATTGTTTGTGTTTTAGGAGCTGTCATTTGCGTAGCATTATTAGACCGACTGGAGGGCGACCAAATCTCTACACCACACGACATTATGGAAGATTGGCAGTCGAGGCCACAGATTCTAGTCGCCAGATACATCAGAAAGAAGCTAGGTATACACTAAATGAAATCCACCGGCAGCGAGAGACCAAACAAAAAACTGGTTGACAATTCAAGACTGAATGAATGAAACTGGACAGCAACTTCAGGCATTGAAATAAGCTAAGAACGATCTCTTAGGTTACCAGGGCCCCGTTCCATGAAGCGATTGTGGCCCTAAGATCACCTTAAGTGCATATGGTAGCTATGCTCTTAAGGTGATCTTAGGGTTAAAATCGCTTTGTGGAACGGGGCCCAGGTCCCTGTTTTACGAAGCAATCATAGCTCTAAGATCATCTTAACTACATACAGTGATTATGAACTTAAGAGCAGTTTCGTCAAATTTGGTTTATTCTAACATAAGATACTGTATACAAGTATCTGTATAATGAGAATAGTGGAATGAATGACAAAGCCTTTTAATAATAAAAAAAATGAGGAGAACAGTAATCTTCATAAATTAATAGGCCCATATGGGCTTCAGTGGTGTCGTGGTTAAGCAATTGGACATATGGCTGGTAGGTACTGGGTTCGCAGCCCAGTACCGGCTTCCACCCAGAGCTTAGCAACTCAATGTGACTTCGGTAGTGTCGTGGTTAAACAATCGGATATAAGACTGGTAGGTACTGGGTTCGCAGCCCAGTACCGGCTCCCACCCAGAGCTTAGCAACTCAATGTGGCTTCGGTAGTGTCGTGGTTAAACAATCGGATATAAGACTGGTAGGTACTGGGTTTGCAGCCCAGTACCGGCTCCCACCCAGAGCAAGTTTTAACAACCCAGTGTGGCCTCAGTGGTGCCGTGGTTAAGCAGTTGGACATGAGCCTGGTAGGTACAGGATTCGCAGCCCGGTACCAGCTCCCACCCAGAGCGAGTTTTAACGACTCAATGGGTAGGTGTAAGACCACTACACCCTCTTCTCTCTCACTAACCACTAACAACTAACCCACTGTCCTGGACAGACAGCCCAGATAGCTGAGTTGTGTGCCCAGGACAGCATGCTTGAACCTTAATTGGATATAATCACGAAAATAAGTTAAAATTAAAATGTAGGCCCGTATTTTATTGTAATCTGTAAATGTTTTTCCATATTTTATTGTAATCTGTTGATGCTTTACTATATTTTATTATAATCTGTGGATGCTTTACCATATTTTATGGTAACCTACAAATGTGATACAAGTCACTCAGCTTATTTCGATGTCTCGACAGAAGATACGGCTGTCAAGGTTTCAACGAAGAGAAACATTTACTCGCTTGAAAAATATACTATTAACTATTTAACCAGTTTGAGATTTGAAACTCCACACCCTTGTTTTGATTTATTTTCCTTTCTTATATATATATATATATATATATATATATGAACTTTTAATGTTATTATTACTCAGTATGTTTCAAATTTAATTATAAGTATTGTCTGTTATTACTTTATGTTCATCTAGGTATGAACAAAAAAATCATCCGCAAAAAAATCATCCCCCCCCCGGCTAAAATAACAACCCCACCACGTAGATCTAAATTGATATCCACGTAAAATTTATGATTTCACATTATAAACATTTACAACCCCCCCCCACCCCCCCCCCCCCCCCCCCCTTTACCTAAAGCATAATCCGCCCCTGTTTACTAGTAGAAAAATGTCTTTAGTGGATGACAGACAGAATTTGGGGCTTTCATTTGAGGCGAACACTGTTTGACATTATGCGAGGCTTTGAAGCTGGCAAGTTCACTGTCTTTGTGCAACGCATCGTGTGAGTTCATCAATTTCACGAGATTTAGCTTAGTTGGTGGAGCGACCGCCTGAGGCACTAGCGTCATAGGATCAAACCACCTCAGTGGACTCATTCACTAATTGCATTTTCCCCCCGTCCCAGCCAGTGCCCCATGACTGGTGTATCAAAGGCCATGGTATGGGCTGTCCTGTCTAGGAAAGTATAAAAGATCCCTTGCTGATATTGGAAATATGTAGCAGGTTTCATCCGAGACTACGAGTACAAAATTCCAAATGTTTGACATCCAATAGCTGATGATTAATAAATCAATGTGCTCTAGTGGTGTCATTGAAGCAACGTTTGTAACTTTGATATCTAGCACCTTTAAGCTATTTATTTTATTATTATTATTTTGTATATTTTTTTGTATTGTTAAGATTTTATTTCATGTTTTTGTAGCATTTTTGGTTTAAAATTGGGTTAGAGTTTAGGGTTGGGTCAGCAAATGGGAATTATATATTTTAAACTTAAATTAAGCTCCTTTACATAAGAAAGAAAAGTTTCCAAATTTGCAAAACTTTGCTAAAAGAAAAGAAACAGCAGGATAAGCCCTGTAACTGCCTTATTGAAAAACAAGTGATGTAATTTTGTATTTTCAGTGTAATATAAAGTATCAGCATTTTATGTGATATGATAAATTTACTACTGTAGTATTTTTTTTTTTGTCTTCATTTCCCGGTTTACAGTATCAGTTATGAATTGTATTACATGGTATGTTATAGTATTTAAAATTCAGCATTTTGTTTTTTTTTGCAAGTCATTGTTTTACTGTTCTACTGTGTGTGTTATGAATTGTATTACATGGTATGTTGTATTTTTGCCTTTATTTTAAATTCATCGTTTGCTATGACTAAATCTATGAGTACTAGTATCTTACACATGCCATTCTTTTTTGTTTTACAGAATAGTCATGTATTGAATTATTATTTTGCATTTATTGCTGCTAGTGCTATTTGGAAATATTTTACATGCATTCTGTTTATTTTATTGTGCAGTATAATTGATTTATTTGGAAGCTCTGTTGTATTTTGTTTTGCTGTTGTTATGAATGAAGCCAGAAATGTTTTATTTAACGACACGTTCAGCATATTTTTGTTTACAGTTATATGGCGTTAAACGTATGGTCCACAAATAATGAGAGAGGAAACCCTCTTTCGCCTGCCATGTGCCACTTTTTTCAATTAGTGGGGGCCAGACCTGTCAACCCTCCTGGATTCGGCAGGAGTCTCCTGGTATTTGATCAAATCTCCTGATATCCTGTGCAGGGGACAATTTCTCCTGTGAAATGACACTGGGGCAGGACGTAACCCAGTGGTAAAGTGCTCGCTTGATGCACGGTCAGTCTAGGATCGATCCCTGTTGGTGGGCCCATTGGGCTATTTTTCGTTCCAGCCAGTGCACCATGACTGGAATATCAAAGGCTGTGGTATGTGATATCCTGTCTGTGGGATAGTGCATATAAAAAGACACCTTGCTATTAATGAAAACATGTAGTGGGTAGACTGTATGTCAGAATTACCAAATGTTTGACATCCAATAGCCGATGATTAATACATCAATCAACTTTAAACAAATTTTTTACTTTTCAATTAGCAGCAAGGTATCTTTTATATGCACCATCCTACAGACAGGATAACACATACCATGGCCTTTGCTACACCAGTTGTGGAGCACCCATTGATGGGGATTGATCCTACATTTAATGCATCAGACTGGTTTTTATTTAAAGGAACAGATTCTAGTTTCAACCCGTGAAAATTAACACTAAGTTTAGTTAATCTTCAAACCTGTAACACATTTGGATAAAGTTACAATTGAGTGAAACATGAGTCTGTGACTTTGAAATGGTGAAATACCCTCTAAAAATAGACTAAAACTCAGACTACATAACTGTTACTTCTCAGACACATGTGCATTTTTCAAAATATGAGAAATGCATTTTGTGATATTAAAAACATCAGGATTACTAAAAACACTTCGAATGTATGAAAACTGATAATCTAAACCATAAAATCTAAGTAAAGTATGATTTCAGTTTTCAAAAACGGCTATAATAGTAAAAAATATGCCTTAGTGTTTAAAATCTAAGGCATGTCCCTTTACGGCATTGATCACTGTTAAAGGTATATTCTCAAATGTATTCTTAATGTTTAAACATTTAAAATAGATCTCAGAGACTTGGATCTTAGTGTTTAATAACTAGGGTATGTTCCTTTACGGCATTGATCACTGTTAAAGGTATATTCTCAAATGTATTCTTAATGTTTAAACATTTAAAATAGATCTCAGAGACTTGGATCTTAGTGTTTAATAACTAGGGTATGTTCCTTTACGGCATTGATCACTGTTAAAGGTATATTCTCAAATGTATTCTTAATGTTTAAACATTTAAAATAGATCTCAGAGACTTGGATCTTAGTGTTTAATAACTAGGGTATGTTCCTTTAAGGCATTGATCACTGTTAAAGGTATATTCTCAAATGTATTCTTAATGTTTAAACATTTAAAATAGATCTCATAGACTTGGATCTTAGTGTTTAATAACTAGGGTATGTTCCTTTACGGCATTGATCACTGTTAAAGGTATATTCTCAAATGTATTCTTAATGTTTAAACATTTAAAATAGATCTCAGAGACTTGGATCTTAGTGTTTAATAACTAGGGTATGTTCCTTTAAGGCATTGATCACTGTTAAAGGTATATTCTCAAATGTATTCTTAATGTTTAAACATTTAAAATAGATCTCAGAGACTTGGATCTTAGTGTTTAATAACTAGGGTATGTTCCTTTAAGGCATTGATCACTGTTAAAGGTATATTCTCAAATGTATTCTTAATGTTTAAACATTTAAAATAGATCTCAGAGACTTGGATCTTAGTGTTTAATAACTAGGGTATGTTCCTTTACGGCATTGATCACTGTTAAAGGTATATTCTCAAATGTATTCTTAATGTTTAAACATTTAAAATAGATCTCAGAGACTTGGATCTTAGTGTTTAATAACTAGGGTATGTTCCTTTAAGGCATTGATCACTGTTAAACGTATATTCTCAAATGTATTCTTAATGTTTAAACATTTAAAATAGATCTCAGAGACTTGGATCTTAGTGTTTAATAACTAGGGTATGTTCCTTTAAGGCATTGATCACTGTTAAAGGTATATTCTCAAATGTATTCTTAATGTTTAAACATTTAAAATAGATCTCAGAGACTTGGATCTTAGTGTTTAATAACTAGGGTATGTTCCTTTAAGGCATTGATCACTGTTAAAGGTATATTCTCAAATGTATTCTTAGTGTTTAAACATTTAAAATAGATCTCAGAGACTTGGATCTTAGTGTTTAATAACTAGGGTATGTTCCTTTACGGCATTGATCACTGTTAAAGGTATATTCTCAAATGTATTCTTAATGTTTAAACATTTAAAATAGATCTCAGAGACTTGGATCTTAGGATCAAATCTCTTCTGTGGACCCATTGTGTTTTACCCTGTCTCAACCAGTAACCCCACAACTGGTATATCAAAGGCCATGGTATGTGCTGTTCTGTTTGTGGGAAAGTGCATGTAAAAGATCCCTTGCTGCCAATGGAAATATGTAGGTTTCCTCTAAAATATCAAATGTTTAACATCCAATAGCCGATGATTAATAAATCAATGTGCTCTAATGGTGTCGTTAAACAAACTTTAACACATTTTTTAATCATCAACTTTTTCTCTTTTTTTCAATTTTTTTTGAAGGGAGTTGAGATGTGATGCACCAGTACTGATATCCACATTCTACAAATTAAAAAAAATATATACAATTCTGTTACTTCCCAGCCCTAGTTAAATAAACCTAGCATAGTGGGTACAATTGTTTTTTCTAGTCTGTGTTGAAAGTAATTGAAGTGCCTATCAAAATTATACCTGCAAGCCTTTTATATTTTTTTTTTGGGGGGGGGGGGAGGGGGGGCTTATTACTAGACTAAGTACATTTGATTCATGAAAATTGCTGGCATAAAAACCTGAAAACTGTACATTAAGCATTTTTATTACCTGGTATTACATACTAATAACAGGCATGATATAACATATTATTACATAATGATAATATATCTGTATTCTTATTGATTGAAAACCAGTCACATGACTTTCCATAAATAGAGATATTGCCCTCAGTCAGTCCCACCAGTCCAAGTAAAAATAATATTGCCTGCTGAGATATTTAACCAATGAAAACAAAAGGAGAAAAAAATTCAGTCCAATTAAAGAGTAGGTATATTAAAGCTAATTTTAACGTAAGCATTTTGCAGGAAATTATAAGCATTGGCATATTTCAATTCTGATAAACAAAGCAGGAATGTACGAGTCTTATGGATGTCATTATGTAATAAAGCAATAACTGACCATCTTTCGGGCAATATATAGAGATTATTAAACGAGCTTGTGTGTCGTACTGATTTTATGAAACGAGTGTCAGGATTTTTGTATTGCCCGAGCGAGAGCGAGGGTAATACATGAATCCTGACACGAGATTCGTAAAATCAGTAGGATTCACACGCGAGTGTAATAATTTCTTTATTATCCATATTATTATTGTTGTTTTCTTTATCTATAACTATAAGAAGATCCAACTCCAAATATTTCAACTACAACAAGAAGGAGACAACGAAATGACGTCATATTGCAACTGTCCAGTCTGAGCTAGGACTGAAGAAGCAATGTCATGTTATGACGTCGCTTCCCAAAATTACTTCATTACACTTGTTATTATAAGTGTGCTTCGTATGATTATTATTAACTCGGTTATGTTGAACCACGTGGATAATAACAGGTTTTATGGACTGAAATCATTTATATTGACCTCAGCTGATGACCTTGGTTCCAGTATCAATTTCTTCGGTCCATAAAACCAGATATTGCCCTCAATGATGGTCAATAATTGATAAAACGTTGTCTTTTATAGATGAAAAATAGTCAAGTTGGTAATAAACTATTTACAATGATAGTGAATATACCCATTAGTTTTGATTGCAATTACAAGACTGGCCTCGGTGGAGCAGCGGTTAAGCCATCAGACTACAGGCTGGCAGGTACAGGGTTCGCAGCCCGGTACCGGCTCCAACCCAGAGCGAGTTCTTAAGGGATCAATGGGTAGGTGTAAGGCCACTACACCCTCTTCTCTCACTAACCACTAACCAACTAACAACTAACCCACTGTCATGGGCAGACAGCCCAGATAGCTGAGGTGTGTGCCCAGGACAGCGTGCTTGAACCTTAATTGGATATAAGCACGAAAATAAGTTAAAATGAATGAATGCAATTACAAGATGTGATAATGCAGTTCAGTTTTCTCACTTGTAATGGACTTCATTCTTTGGATTCGTTTTTCCCCTCATCCCATGGATGTGATACCGATTTGAAAAACAATGAGTTAATAATCTTTTTAAAAATTTAAAACTACATCATACTTAAAGAAACTAGGTAATTATTGTTTTGTGTTTCAGATATATAGGTATAGATGTTACATGCCTAATTTTTGCATTTAAGTTTACGTTAAGTTTTTGTATACTCTTCAAAAGAAGAAACGCAAAACCACATTGTCGTAACATTTGGAGAATTGATTTCATTATTGAATGGTGAGTCCGATAATTACCAAATGTTGCAGGATTGTTCACAATTCACTCTAGTCCATTGTGAGTAAGTGATAGGACACACCACCAAGGTCAAGGTCATCTGGAGTCAATACCGGGTGTGGCCTCCGCGTGTGTTGACAACTGCCTGGCACCGCCTGCCCATTGAAGCAACCAGAGTACGGATGACGTCCCGGGGGATGGTGGCCCACTCGGCCTGCAAGGCTGCTGCCAGCTCGGGCAGGGTCTGGGGCTGTGGTTGTCGCTGTCGGAGGCATCGGTCCAACTCGTCCCATAGATTCTCAATTGGGTTCAAATCCGGTGATATCGATGGCCAAGGAAGGACATTAATGTTGTTGTTCTGTAGGAAAGCCGTTGTGAGACGTGCTGTGTGAGGCCTGGCGTTGTCATGTTGGAACACTGCGTTGGCGTTGGCCATAACTGGAACGATGTGTGGCCGGAGGATCTGGTCAATGTAGCCCTGTGCATTCAGGTTGCCCTGCACGTGGACCAGGTCAGTTCTGCCAGTGTGTGAGATGGCTGCCCACACCATGACACTACCCCCCCCCCCCCCCCGAATCTGTCCACTTCCTGCACGCAGTTTGCCGCATAACGTTCACCACGACGCCTATACACGCGACATCTTCCATCATGACGTCGGAGCAGAAATCGGGACTCGTCACTGAACCACACCTGTCTCCATCGCAGTTGAGGCCATTGTCGATGAATCTGGCACCACTGCAGTCGGAGTCGACGGTGTTGTGGTGTTAAGATGACACCTCGAACTGGACGTCTGGCACGAATTCCTACCTCACGTAGGCGGTTCCGTACGGTCTGGTCGGATATCCTGCGCAAACCTGGTATTGCTGCGGCTGTGGAATTGGCAGTAGTCAATCGTTCCCGAAGGTGGCGTACCCGGATGTAGCGGTCCTGCCCGGGGGTAGTGACCCGTGGTCGACCGGATCTAGGGAGGTCACGTGTTGATCCATGTTGCTGGTAACGGTCCCACAGTCTGGAGATGGTGCTTGGGGACACATGGAATGCCCTGGCAACGGCCGTTCTGGATTCGACTGCGTCTAGTCGGCCGATGGCATTGTTTCTCTACGGTTCACTGAGACGTGGCATGTCCTGGATTGTCAACTGTCGGCCAGATACAGAGGCCAGGCAAGCGAACACCCTGCACTTTTATACTGTCGGTGTTCATGTTGCACGTGCAGACAACGCACGTGCAGTGGTGACATGGTTTGCACGTGGCTGCGTTTTTGCGAATATTCACATTTTGGAACTTTATTGTACAGTAGCTGCGTTTTATCGAATGTAACCGTGGGAATGTGTTTGGGACATGCAATGACCTTATATTCACAAAGCATAAACCGGTAGGAAACATAAAATCGGAGTTAAAAACCCATTTGTACCCTTTTGCGTTTCTTTTTTTGAAGAGTATATTTAAGTCTACATTAAGTTTTGCATTGAAATTTGTTGTCTTTAGTGCTCAGTCTACAAAACTTCAAACACATTCACCAAAGTTATACAAGAACTCTAGTCATTTGTCAATCATCTGTGTCTAATTTTCACGAAATATAGGTGCTGTTTTTCCAGTGGTGGTGACATCAACTTTACGTTCAAGTCTTATGTTAAGTTTTTGTATTGAACTGCGATTCATACAGACTATGAGTGCTATAGTCCTTCACCTTTTTTCATACTATGGAATTTACCACAAGTTATTTATTTCTGAGTCCATTGTTTTGTAACTTGCACACAAAAATTGTAGTTTTTTTGTAAACATTCTTGCTAAAAAAAAAAAAAAAAGGAGACGCTACACTGAATCGACTTACTGCGTGTTTCAAAGTTTAAATGAATTTTCTTTATTTTGTTTGAAGCTTTTCTTAAAATAGTGTTCAAGCTGTTGTATAATACATTATGATAAATATACAATATTTACAGTTGTTTAGTTGTATTTGATTTTGTTTGTTTGTTCGTTTGTGGTTTGTTTTGTTTTGGTGTTTTTTTTAGGGGGAGGTGTTTTTGCTTGTGGGGGGGGGGGGGTTTTCTAGGGGTTTTGGGGTAGGGTTTTTTTAATTGCATTTGATCAGATCTAAAGAGAAGAAAACATTGTTTTGTTAGGTGTTTCAAAAATGATTTTATTAACCTAGATCAATGCCATTGTGAACATTGATTACACTTTGCTTGTGTGTCAGCTTTGTTGCTTAAGTGTGAGGAATCGTATATATATCTGTACACATATTCCCGGTGGGAAAAACAACTACAATGCAAAAAATAAAAATAATAATAAAACTGCTTTACCGTTTACCTCTATTTATAGCTTAGACGTTTTGTTTCTTTTTTTCTTTTTCTTTATTCCTTTAATTATTTACAAACGGTAACATATTACCTGTACGACATATATATATATACATACATATATATATATATATATACATACATATATATATATATATATACATATATATATATATATATATATACACATACATATATATATATATATATACACATACATATATATATATATATACATACATATATATATATATACATATACACAGATATATATATATATATACACATATATATATATATATATACATATACACATATATATATATATAGATATATATATACATATACATATATAGATATATATATACATATATATATATATATATATATATACATATATATATATATATATATACACATATATATATATATAGATATAGATATACATATACATACACATATAGATATTATATATATATTATATATATATATATTCTGGTATTGGCTTGTGGCTTTTTCCAAGCTCCTACCAATTATTATAATGGGATTTTTTATATACTGAAGTTTTGATTATTTAGCGTGTATTTTTGCAAAACGTTATATGCGGTTAGTCCCCCTTTTTGGTTAGACATGTACAATATCTTTAACATTTATTTGTTTTACTATAAATTTTAATTGGTGATAGACTTGATTTCCCCCCCCCCCTCTGGAGGGGGGGGGGGCAAATGATTTTTGCTATGGCTGTTCCAGAATAGAATTCTGGTGGAGGGGGAGGGGAGGGGAGGGGAGAGGAGAGGAGGGGAGAATTTATTCTCTCATCCTCAGGTATATGGAACAGAGCTATCCCATGAAAGAAAGCCATGTAAGAAATTTCTATCTTACATGGGATATCACGTGCTTGTGTTTAACATGAGGTAGTTGGTAACAGATGACATCATATTAATGTGAGGCAGTGACGTGAGGTCATTAGACAGAGTTTTAAATTAATATTTTGTTATTAAAACCTTCATTTTAAAAGCTATCTTGTTAATTTGTAGTGTTAAATTTTATTTAACACACGAAAAAACCCACGGCAAATACGATAGTGGTTTATTTATGATAAAATTGTCAAATAAAGAAGTTTGTTGTGAAATAAAAATAAACAGCCCTCCAACTAAGAAGGGGTACAATGGAAAATGTTTGTTTTAATTTGTTTATTGTGTATGCATGGGTGGGTGGGTCTGTCCGTATATGTGCACGCGCGTATGTTTGTGTGTGTCTGTGTGTGTGTTTTCAATATAGAGTTTGTGTTTTCAATATAGAGTTTGTAACGACACCACTAGAGCACATTGATTTATTAATCATCGACTAATGGATGTTGAACATTTGGTAATTTTGACATAGTCTTAGACAAGAAACCCACTAAATTTTTCCCTTAGTAACAAGTGCTCTTTTATACGCACCATCCCACAGACAGGATAGCACATATCATAGCTTTTGATATACCAGTCGTGCACTGGCTGGAATGAAAAATAGCCCAATTGGCTGATAAGAGAAGTAAAATAAAAGCACAGCACACATGCCAACACAAACAAAAAACAAAAGAATACAAGTGAATGTTAAATATGTTTACTTGAATTTGCACATGCATACAAAATCAACGCATTCAGTGTCTGCAAGAGAATGAAAAGGGGAGGATAACAAGAACCCAAAAAATATTTACTTTTTGTGTCGCCTACCTTCAAGAAAAAGATTTATTCAAAATAAATTTTTTTTACATGAAACATCAGTTCATCACGGTATCTCGGTTTATTCACTAGCATCAATCTAACGTGTAATTCCAGCTCGCTTGTGTTCTGTACAGGACTGAAAAAATGGTGGGATATACAAATAAATCATGCTGATGCAAGACTACAATATAGCCAGAGACCACAATTAATTACAGCGTAGGGCCATAGCTAGGATTTTTTGTTTGGGGGGGGGGGGGGGGGGGGAAAGAGAGAGAGATTGAGTAGTTAATAGTCTAAAACTCCTTTTCTTCAAGTTTCTATAATGCTTTCAGAATGTTCATGCTATCTATGGCCCTGTTACACTATATGTTTATTAGTATCAGCAGGCCCATGGACTTTTGTATGTACCTTTGCCTGTCTGGGGGAAACACTCTGAAAAGGACAACCCCTGTTGTCCAGCTCTTTCTCCCAAGATACTGGTTTAAACAAACACACCCACTAAACTTGGCTGGAGTATACCCATTTTACACAAAAAGCACTACTTTTGCATGGACCGGAATTGCCACAAACAAGTCTTCAATGTCAACAAGTTACACATGTTTACAAACTACATGCTCTCCCCTGTCAACTTCAGTCAAATAGTTGCCACTTCAAAGTGGTCTGCCATGGAATAATCACAGTCAAACAGTAGACTACATGCACAGGACAAATTTCCGGACAACCAAATGGGAAGATAACTGATCTGTGGCCAATATTTCTGGTGACTTCTTTTTTTTTAACCTTCAGTTCTAAAAGTACACACTTTGACTGAATGGTTAAAATATATATATCTTACTTCAATGCTGACTCAGAAAAAGCTTTAAAAAAAAAAAATTAAAGACTAAATTTGGTCATGGCATTATACAAACAAAAGAACCCTATGATGAAAACATGTATTTGTTTTGTTCAGTATATAAATAGTAAAGCTACAATACTATTCAGCTAACACCAGCAGCCATAAGCTGTTTTGTAAACAGCTAACATTATAGCTAGAAATGAATAAATCCCCCCCCCCCCCCCAATTTATGGCTGTGAAGCTATAATTCAATTACCAGTACCAGGGCCATAGCTAGGATTTTTTGTTTGGGGGGTGGGGGTGGGGTAACTGAGTAGTTAATAGACTCTTTAAACTGCTAAGAAGAGAATTTTCTTTTTAAGTTTCTATAATGCTTTCCGGATTTAAAATTTTATGCTCACTAACATTTTCTGATTTAAAGTATATACATGACAAAAATGTTTATCTTACGATCTCCCAAGTGGTGCACAATAAATCAGGACCACCCCCCCCCCCACACAATGTGCTCTAGTGGTGTCGTTAAAGAAAACAAATTTTAACTGGTCAAAAATCCTGTATTAAAATCCTCTTCACATAAACAAATAGTAAAAAAAAAAATTACTTCATCGTTTGGGTCACTTAATTTTCATATTTACAAATTAGGGAGACCATTGTGGATTAAATTATTATCTTACACACCCGTTGGTGAGAACACCATGTGTTATTTTTGATAACACATGGTTGTTTACACATGTATGTGTTAACAATTTCAAGACATATGACTGGCTGCTCCTAGGTGAGGACCAGGCTCCATATTCATAAACGTACTTAAGTCAATGTATGATACCTAAATACATACGTAAAGTACATAGGTAAGTATCATACACTGACTTAAGTATGTTTATGAATATGGAGCCAGGTCACCAATGCCATACATCCAATGAAAAACTACACAATGGGAATAGATTACATTATGACGTACAGTTAACCTGATAATCTTTTCTCTGCAATGCGTAAGTTAGCTACAAGTGCAATGGCTGTAAATAACTTTCTGTAAAAAAAGATGTTAAAATTTGCTTAAAACCTGGTTTTTGAGGATATGTAAGAAATAGAATAATACATTCGTGTCTGTTAAGATACCATTTATCTCACGACTCATTTAAAAAGATATCAAACTTGCTTTCGCTCGTTAACATACATTTTAAAACAATTCATTGTGAGATAAATGGTATCCAACGGCAACTTGTGTATTATTCTCCGTTTCAACTGCTTTAGTTTCAATCATGTCTTGACTGCAGATTACATATATACAGCATACTCTTATTGCTGTAGGAAGAAAATGCATCTAAATTCTATTTAATATTTACATTACAAATATATGAAACACAATATTAGCATACATATGAAGAGTTTATTTCCAAAACATGATATATGCCAATGTCCAAATTTTGAAGTTAGCAAGTTAAAGGGATATACCCTAGTGTTTAAACAGTAAGGCATATTTTCACTCTTAGAGCCATTTATGATCACCGATATCAAATATTACTTATATTTTATTCTTTAGATTATCCATTTCCGTACAACCAAAGTGTTTCTGGTCAACCTGGTGTTTTTAACACCACTTAATGCATTTTTCATATTTTTAAAAATGCACGTGTCTGAAAAGTAACTTTATGGAGTCACGTTTTAGTCTATTTTTAAAGGGTATTTCAACGTCACAGACTCTTGTTTCACTCTGTTGTATCCAAATATGAACATTACAGGTTTGTAAATTAACCAAACTTAGTGTCAATTTTCACGGGTTGAAACTAGGGTCTAGGTGAAAAATATGCCTTAGTGTTTAAAAAGTAGGGTCTGTCACTTTAAGGTACACGGACATTAGTATAACTCAATAATACTCAACAATACTCAACAATAAGATTCGGACCAAAACACTATCCATGCCCATTGAACAGAATCTTAAAACTATGCTATGTTATGTTACAGCAAACATGTTTTTTCTCAAAATTCGGTAAATGAATATATACTCTTTTAAAAATGAACTCTTCATATAACAAATAAATATCATCATCTTTATATAAGGAAACGTGATATGACATCAATTCTTAATGTTGTTGCATTGAAAAATACTAATGCAGGCACCACATGAAAATATATCAGATGTCGTTTTTTGGGGGGTTTTGGGGGGGGGGGTTTAGAACGGAGGGTCTTTTGACTGAAAGGGATTTTGACCACAGGGGGTTTTAACATACAAGGGCTAGGCAATTATTTAGCATTTATACTTTATGATCATGTTTGGTCTGGTAAGTTTCAATTCGATCTGGTAGAATTTGTAGTATACCGGACCGATTGTCCGGCAAGAACTTCGGCCAATTTCGACCCCTGCTGGATAGTTGTAAGTATCCGTTAGATTTACATCCTACTGTATAGCCCCAGTCTCACATACACAAATTATACCCCGAATGTTCAGGAATATAAACGATCCTATGCAGCCCCGATTGCTCCCAAATTTTGCACGAGTCAGGAGTCGATCCAGAACATTCAAGAATACTGACGAAAGGCCAGGAACCCTCTATGGTCTCAGTACGTATATCCAAGAATCACCAAGAATTCTTAAATCGGGCCCATTCGGAATATAATTTGTGTATGTGAGACTAGGGTTTATGGAACTTCAAACTTCAATGGATCATGAATATAAATTTTATACTAATTTCCAGATAAAATTTGAAAACCGTGTGTGGAGTGTGAATTTGTAGACATGGATGTTATACCCATTTCAGATCAAATCCAATCTACTTTGTGAAAATTATTTTACATTAGCAAAAAAAACAAAAAAAACAACGAAAAAACTACGAAAAAACAAGAAGCCAAATTCAGATAAAAAGCTAATAAAAAAATCATATCCCTGATAGTTGATAATACACATAAATTTCACGTGAAAGTATTCCACTTTCATTCAAAAAACCACTGTGGAGACAGAAATGTCAAAGTGACAAGAAGACCATGTCCCTTAATCAATTTTATCGGAAAGCCAGACACACAGATCAGTCACACATTATCTGTACAATGAGAACCAAACACTTTACAAGTTATTATTTGCTCGGAGTGTGTACGACAGAGCTGGAAAACAAAGACGTAATAATATTTTGATATCTTACAGGGTGAAGATACTTGAAACAAGAATCACATATTCAGGGATTAAGCTGTTCTTCAATAAACTGGCAAATTGAAAGTGAAGTGGAATAGACATATTTCTCATTTCAAATTGAGAATGAGAATTTTAAATCTTTTTTTTTTTTCCTTTTATTTTCGTATACTTAAAAATTTAACACATAGTTCGGTGAAACCTACCAAAACTGGATCCTTTGTAATCCAGAATTCCTTTGATACGGAACTTTTTTTTACGGTCCCTTTTTAAATATTAGTAACAAATAGAACCTCTCTAAACAGAAAACCTATTAAAAGTCACTTTAATGATGTGCTAAACCAAAAAAGTTGATACTTTTTTACTTTATAAAAGGTGAGACAAAGAAACAAGTTTGTACTTTCGTCTCATAATGAACACCTTGTACCCACCAAATGATAAGTATCTTTCTTTTTTTTAAACTTCGTGTTCTCAAACAAACAAAACCCCCAAAACATACTGTGCCCACATTTGTGCAATCAAAAGCCGTGTTTTTTAAGAAATGAGTTTGGCTACACATTTCAAAACATAAAACTTTCCACGGCTAGCTCTGCATCAGCAGATAATTTTGCCAAATTATTTATTAAACTTCCTATACCCAGTTATTGTGTAACAAAATTTCAATTAATACTTGAAATTCTTTCGCCATATTAAAATAAAATTTGCCAATTGTTTTCATAATTTGCAATTAGCGAACTTGGCGAGTGTAAGAGCTAGCCCGGCTTTCTCAATCATTAGCAGTATTTATTGTCCAGCTTAAGCCCTGAAAATGAAAAAACCCACACCCAGAACCATGTTCTGTACAAACTGCAAGTATTGACCAAAACCCCCCACCCAGAACCATGTTCTGTACAAACTGCAAGTATTGACCAAAAACCCCCCAAATACTTTAATGCTATGAAACAATTAGTCTTTGTTTTCTGTAACATTTCCATTTCTTTGGCTCGAAGCATTTCCAGACATCCAATCTGCCGATACCTTGTGATACACATTTTAACAAGAAATGTGATAGGTCCTCCTCTTCTTTTTTAAACATGTACATCCAATTTACATCTGCATTCAAAAACATTTAATGAAAATAATGTTTTTCTTAAATCCAGTTACCTCTATAAAGCAAGGCTCTAAACTATATTTCTAGCAATCTTTGTGATAATTTACTCGGATTCTGTAAAACTTGAATTTTTTTTTTTTTTTTTTTACAAAAATTCCACTTTATTTCTTCTTTAAAATTAAAAAAAAAATCAGTCATGTCTGCAAAGCAAAAGTTAGCTCTAACGAATGTTACCAGCGATCTCTAAATACCAACTAGATTCTGTAAAGCTTGCTATTTTAAAAATTTGTTTTTTTACAAATCCTCCATGAAGCTTATCATTCCGATTCTTTGCTAAATCTTGTGTGAAATCAAGATTTTCAAAGGCATGAAACCCACACATAAGCCTCGCCAATAGTTGATCATAAAAAGAAGACAATTTGTGATACTCAGAATTTAGCACAACTTGATCAGAAGTCTAGAAAACATTTTTTTAGATCTTGACTGCATAAGCTAATACTCAAATTTATTAAAGGTTTTCAAAAACAGACTAGCAGCTATGGTGAAAAGAAATGATAAATCCGGAACTTTGCAGGGTTTTTTTTTTTATATCCTGAGTGCATAAGCTTATACTCAAATTCATTAAATGTTTTTTGGAAGCAGACTAGTATTGGTAAAAATAAATTACAAATCAGCAGGGTCCTTGTAGAGTCGGAAAGGTAGAATATTGTTGCGAGCTTTTCATCAACGATATGACCAGTAACAGCTTTCTGATGACTCCAAAAAATCCTGAACTGGAAAACATTTGAGACATTTCATCTCAGTCAATTCTTCTCTTGCATCCTGGGAATTCACTACAGCTTAAATCTGATACTCAAGCTTCTCCAGAAGTATGAACAGTTTTTTTTAGACATCTTTTAAAAGTTTTTGTCTTCATCAAAGCATGATGGAAAGGAAGGAAATGTTTCATTTAACGACACACTCAGCACATTTTATTTACGGTTATATGGCGTCAGCAAAACATGTAGTAATTAAAGTCATAACTCTTATGATACATTCGAACTTTCTTCGTCACTAATGGTCACAATTCACAAAAGCTGAATAAAAGCTTTGTTTTCCTGACAGTCTCTGCAGATCTTGTACACAAAGTTCACTTAAGAGACGAAAATGAGAAAAAGATAATTTGGGGGGGGGGGGGGGGGGGGGGAACATTCAGGGATAGCTCTGAGTGACTAAAACATTTTGCCAAACTATTTAGGAAACTTTTGAGAATTGTAAAAACCAACAGTCATTTTCCAACAAATGATCAATCATCACAGGAAATTATTTTGCCAAATTAAAATAAAATTCACAAATTGTTTTGAAAATTCAGTTGGTGAATTTGTCGATTGATAGAGCTAGCCCCAACTGTGCATGGTCTCGACTTCGTCTAAACTATAGATGTTACTGTGAGCTTTTTTTTTAATCAAGACATTTACAGGAAATGTTTTTAAAATAGCATTAAAACCAAAAGCAGGAAAGCTGCAAATTGATCACCTAGCAACAAAAATTGGTAGTACTGAGAAACCTCTCAAAATCGGACCCTCTGTAAATCGGAATTCCTCTTAAACCAGGCATTTTACTTGGTCCTGACGGTGTCCTGTTTAGAGGGGTTTCACGATACATTTTAACTGAATTTTTTTTTTTTTTCTCAGCTGGAATCATTTAAGGAGAGTGATCTTCAGCTCCCCTTGGTTTTGCTCATGACGAAGGCCAAAAAATAAAAATGTTATTGAGGTCCAAAGATATCCGGATTAAAAAACAGGATGATTAGAAGAAATATGGTCCACCAAATGTACTGATCCATATTCTCCAAAAGTCCAATCGAAGAAATGGTCGAAGACTTCCATATATTCTCCTTCAGATGCACTGTCCGTAAACTTCCAAAACATCCTCCCCCGAAAAACGAACAACTGCAGCACTTATGAATCACAGCATCACCATACAGTAAACACTTCCGTGTCACAACAATCACAAGGGAGGTAACTCCAAGTAAAACCGATCAAGTATAGTGTACAACTATAATAAACATTTCCAGTTTACCATGACAATCACTATCACAAGGGAACTAACTCCAAGTGAAAACAGATCAAATATAATGTATAATTCAATTCATAGTCAACACTTACAAGTGAAAAAATTACATTTTTTCTTTTTGGGCTTTAAAGCAAGATGGTAACATTTTAAAATGAATCTAGCTATTTTTCTACATCTTATCCTTTCATTTTGAAATTTTAAAATTTAGAAATATTTTTGACAAGAAGATATCTTTATATACAGTAGAATCTCATTGGGTCGAACTCAGAAGGGTCGAATACACTACAATGGTCGAACCAAAAACAAAGTCCCAAGTTAGGCTGAACTACCCGATGGGTCTAACACTTTCTCAAGCATCGACGGGGTTCAAGCCAACGGGATTCAACTGTATTTTGGATCTAAAAAAAATAAAATTGTACAGATATTTGATTTCTATTTCAAAATAACTACATGTACTTTTAAATAAATATTCCATTTCAAATCTACACACTCAATATTTCTTCTTCAGGTCAATGTCTATATACTGAATTATTTTCGACACAAATTGTCACACATGAGATTTCTAAATACAATTTTCAGTCCCAATGTTTTCAGCCGATACAGTGAGAATGTTTGAGCCATGCAAGGGAGGTAACTATCACAAGATGAATATCATGGTTTGACTCTCTTTCTGGGGGGGCCAAGGGGAGGTCCTTGTTGACTGGCGAGGGCCCGGAAGGCCTCTGCAATGAGATGTGGATGTGTGGAGATCATGGCTTTCCACCCCTGTGTGTCCATTACATCGGTTGCGTGACTGAAACAAAAACATTTACAATTAAAATAAAACTCACATGTCTTGTGAGAAAAAAGAAAAGAAAGAAAGAAGGAAGGAAATGTTTTATTTAACAATGCACTCAACACATTTTAATTACGGTTATATGGTGTCGGACATATAGTTAAGGATCACACAGATATATAGAGAGAAAACCCGCTGTAGCCACTTCATGGGCTACTCTTTTCGATTAGCAGCAAAGTATCTTTTTTATATACACCATCCCATTCAGAAATCATAATTTTCGCTGGAACTAAAGTTTGTTTTGTTTAATGACACCACTAGAACACATTGATTTATTCATTATCGGCTATTGGATGTCAAACACATGGTCATTTTGACAGAGAGGAAATCCTCTACATTTTTTCATTAGGAGCAAGGGATCTTTTATATGCACCATCCCACAAACAGGATAGCACATACCACGGGCTTTGATATACCAGTCATGGTGCACGGACTGAAACGAGATACAGCCCAATGGTCCCACTGACGGGGATCGATCCTATATAGACTGTGCATTAAGTGAGCACTTTACCACTAGGTTACATCCTGTCCCGACTTGGTGATAAATACCTTTAATAAACAGGAAGGAAGGAAATGGTTTAATTAACGATGCACTCAACACATTTTATTTATATGGCATCGGACATATGGTTAAGGACCACACAGATATTGACAGAGGAAACCCGCTGTCGCCACTTCATGGGCTACTCTTTTCGATTAGCAGCACGGGATCTTTTATATGCAACGTCCCACAGACAGGGTAGTACATACCATGGCCTTTGATATACCAGTCGTGGTGCACTGGCTGGAACGAGAAATAGCCTAATGGGCCCACCGACGGGGATCGATCCCACCATGTCCGTGCATCTAGACTCTGTGGTACATACCTTTAATAAACAGTCTCTAGTTTCTAAGTTACTACGCGAGGACTCACCTATTTATAAAATCTATTGCATGTGTTTTCAGCTGATCTGCACTGTGGAGGTCGGCCAATACAAGAATTTCACAGACACTTTCTATCGTCAGATTCGAACACAGAGCCTCTTCACACATCACTTTTAACCTCTCCAGTGCATACTGAAACAAATGCAAAATAAACATATAGTAATTGCACGGATGTAATACCTATTTAATTGCATGGATGCCATACGGTCATACCCACTCAAAAATAAAAGCTGATTTTAAATTTTATTTTAGACTAAGTGCATACTGAAACAAATGCAAGCAAACATACCAAGGCTCAAAATTCATTTTCTGGAAACAAATGCTAGAAACAGAGCAGTAATTCTAGAAATTAAGTCTCGAAACATCATTTATTAGACCTAGAATAACTTTTTCAACAGCTATATGGAAGATTTGAAACCAACACAGATTTAAATTTTTTCAATATTCGACCATGCACCCATGTAAACTTTGCTCGATACAGTCTATATGTCTTCTGCTAAAATTCCTGCACACCTGCCTGTCTGTGATTAATAAAATCACTGACAAGCAATCTGAGAGTACCGGTAAAGCAGTACATGTCTCCTACCGGGCCCAACAAATTTTCATATCTCCTAAATTCAAGGACTATAACTCTGTAAAAAAAAAAAAAAAAAGCCTAAATTTCAGGCATTGCAATTTTTTTTTAATAAAGTCTGGAAAACAGATTTTATTATTTCCTAAGTTCAAGGGCCATAACTCTATAAAAAGGGTTAAATCACCACAAAAGTCAAACTTAATCTGTGACAGTACATGATAAAGCTGTATACAAAATTTCACCTCAAGACAATGTGAAAAAAAAAACCACCCAAAAAACTATATATGGGACAGACGGATGAAGAGACAGGCAGGCAGGCAGACAGAGAGATGAAATATATAGTCCAGTTGATTAAATGGAAATTTATTATATGAGCTTGTTTGTCATACCGAGTCAGGATTCTTGTATTGAATCGAGCGAGATGGATCCTGACACAAGTTTCTTTAAATCAGTACAATTCACAAGCAAGTGTAATAATTTCTTTATTATCCACAGTATTTTTATGACCAACAAAGGCCATGGTTTGTGCTATCCTGCCTGTGGGAAGTGCAAATAAAAGATCCATGTCAAAATATTTCATATGTAACTAGAACGAGACAACGAAATGACGTCATTTAGTAATTGTTTACAAAGAGCTAAGAATGGAGAAGCCGCATTAACTTATGATATTGCTTGCCAAAATTACGTCATTTGTTTGTGCACGTGAAATCATTATGACACACGTGTATCATACTGGTTATATTTCCCTGAATATCTTGAACTGTGTGGATAATAATAAGCATTACTCACCTTGTCTGCAGCTGCTAACAAATCATCAGCCATTTTTTCTAAGTTGGGAGCTTTCCCTGTATAAATAAATCTCAACATTTCTCTCATCACCTCATGGTCCACATCTGTGATGTCAACACGATTCTATAAACAGACAGAGAGAGAGAAAATTAGAAAACTTGGCATGGATAAAAGGAAATTTAGTTTTTTTTAACAACACTATTAGAACACATCGATTTATTAATCATCGGCTATTGGATGTAAAAACATTTGGTAATTTTTACATATAGTCTTAGAGAGGACTTTTATATGCACCATCCCACAGGCAGGATAGCACATATCACGGCCTTTGATATACCAGTTATGGTGCACTGGCTGAAATGAGAAACAGCCCACATATGATTCATGAAAATCCCTGAAATAAAAATTTAATTAGCATGGTTATGACCTATTACTGCATACAAACAACAAACATTACACACATCAAGAAATTGCCTCTTATAGATATGAGCATGTGAATTTATATTATATCAGTATGGTAATATGTTAAATGTTTCTCCATAAAAAAAAATTCACCCGAAAGGAAGGAAGGAAGGAAGGAAATGTTTTATTTAACGACACACTCAACACATTTTATTTACGGTTATATGGCATCAGACATATGATTAAGAACCACACCCACTGTCGCCACTTCATGGGCTACTCTTTTTTTTCAACAGAAGCAAGGGATCTTTTATATGCACCATCCCACAGACAGGGTAGTATGTATATACCACGGCGCATATATCATGGTGCACTGGAATTCCAGGCAAGATCTGGGTCTAAAAACTTGATTGCAAAGCAGGCACATCATCTCGAGCGCTATTTTAGGTTTCTGCACATTCTTGATATTAAAATCGGATCTTAGATTACAAATATTACCTGTTTTCTTTCTTCCATCTCATGTTCAAACATTGCATTAAATACAGGTGATCGTGCTGAAAAAAAAAAAAAAAAAAAAAGAAGGAAATGTTTTATTTAACGACGCACTCAACACATTTTATTTATGGTTATATGGCATCAGATATGGTTAAGGACCACACAGATATAGAGGAAACCCGCTGTCGCCACTTCATGGGCTACTCTTTTCGATTAGCAGCAAGGGATCTCTTATATGCACCATCCCACAGACAGGGTAGTACATACTACGGCCTTCATATACCAGTTGTGGTGTACTGGCTGGAATGAGAAATAGCCCAATGGGCCCACCGATGGGGATTGATCCCAGACTGACGGCGCATCGACTAACAAGAAATGTTTATAAAATTATTAAAATTTCAGGGCTAGCTCTGGGTGAGCAAAACACTTTGCAAAATTGTCAAATAAACTTTAAAAATTACAGAAATTGTCAGTTATTAAAAAAAGGGTCAATTATTACATGAAATTATTTCGCCAAACTGAAATAAAATTCACCAACTGCTTTAAACATTCGCAATTGACAAATCTGGTGAGTGCCAGCGCTAGCTAGCCATGAATGTTCACGTTTTGCACAAGTAACTAGAAAGTAACAGAACCTCTACGATAAAATTTTAAGCATTTACTGTTTTGATAATGGAACATTCTGTTGCTCTCGTTTAAAAGATTCTTACCCATTGGCTATTGAATGTCAAATATTTTATATTTTATAACATGTAGTTCTAATACCCGATAATTTTTTTCATTAGTAGCAAGATATCTTTTATTTGCACTTTTTCACAGACAGAACATGACATGCCAACGTCTTTGATATGTTAGTTGGGGAGCACTGGGAGAGGTGAGAAAAAGAACAGAAAAAAAGAATTGGTCCACTGAGGTGGGGTTGATCCTATGATACCTACACACAGCAAGTAAAGTTTGTCCAAATGGGTTATGGGTAATATGTTGTGCATATTGGTTCTATTAGAAAATGTTAACTTATTGAAAATGGAAACGTTAAAGTTTGTTTTGTTTAAGGACACCACTAGAGCACACTGATTTATTAATCATCGGCTACAGAATGTGAAACATTTGGTAATTTTGACATTTTGTCTTAGAGAGGAAACCTGCTACATTTGTCCATTAGTAGCACTGGGATCTTTTATATGCACCATCCCATAAACAGGATAGTACATACCACAGACTTTAATATACCAGTTGTGGTGCACTGGCTGGAACAAGAAATAACCCAACCGACCGGAATCGATCCTGGATCGACAGAGCGATTTACCTCTTGGAAATGAAAACTAGTCTGATGTAAGACTATTTGAAACACAAATGCACTCCCTGACAAACAATGAATCATCATTCGACTAGACTGGGAATACTAGTCATTTCCTGTTAGTGTGATGCTTTCCGATCATTTAAGATATTCTTCAAGTGCATTACAGTGAGAATGTTATTCTCTCATACCAGCAAGAAATGTATGTTTTAAATCAATAATTCTAGTTTGGATTTAAATAAAAATAAAAGGAAAACTATTTTTCAAAAATGCCCTAAATGTTGTATTTTTATGTGCATAATTGTAAAAAGATTGCTCAAGATATAACTAAAACGGTAATATTCACTCATAATGAGGAATGTTGTCTGCTAACAGTTTGAAATCATTTTAAATTTTTTGCTGGTACGAGCTATAGATAGACCCATGATCTAGTTCAATTATAAAAGGAAAGGAATGCTTCTTTAATGACGTCTCACCACATCTGTTTAACCCTTTCAACTCTGGGAAGCACTGTAAACAAGATAACTTCAAAAGAATGGACAAGCTTGAAGGAAACAATTCAGAGCTGTACCTAGTTTAACCTGAGCGAATGGGTGAAGGAAGATATAAAAAAGAATCAAGGCAAAATACAGCAGAAACGGCTCTTTCCGGGCTCAAATTGGAACAAAGTTTAGTTTAGCCAATTTTTTGATATGTTCCTTTAAAATTTATTAAAATGTGGTTAATTTAAGGAGAATTTCATCAGCCAAAGACTACATATTGTAGCCATTTTTTATAAAAATTATCAATTGGCTAATTTGGCAATAGACAGGGTGAGCCCTGATTTTATTTATATTAGGATTTACCTCCCCCTTGTATCCTCACCCACCCACATTAGGTACAACCCTCAAATTTAACTAAATGAATATTCATGAGCATGGCATTACCAGACAAAATTGCTTTGTGAGCTAGAAACTCTCTGCCGGCCACACAGAGCGTGACATCACTGGAAGCGGACCGCTCAAACAGCTGACCCAGATCATCGCTGAGTCGACACTCCGGCACCTTGACGGGCGAACAGTTGGACTGTCCCGAGACATTCACTGTGTCACCCACCACACTGACCTGGGTAACAGAACAGAACATCAGTCTAGTTGTGTGTGTGTGTATGTGTGTGTGTGTGTGTGTGTGTGTGTGTGTGTGTACGTACGTATAATATTGAGCACTTTACATTGGTCGCATATGTGACCATTTTTTTTATTTGGTGACTAAAACATTTCACACTATCAAAATAAAAATACAAGTAAGGGTCATCTGGCTCTTAGATGGAAAAGTTAACGTAGAGGGCTGATATGCATGTATGTTTTATTAATGGGAATGTGATTTTTAGTCTCCATAAGAAATTACCATTATATTGTTTATTAACCTTCCGACTACTTCAGGCAAGATATCTCACCCAACACATTGTATTCCGCAGACAGTACATACACCCATTCATATTTCCCGCCATTTTGCACACAGCACTGACTAGAAATAATACTAGAACAACACTGATCAAGACTAATCTTGATAATGGCCGGTTTATTTTTTTGTGTTTGTGTGAGAAATACATGGACATTTTTAGTTGCAAAAGTGGTTTTTTCAGATGTATTTTCAATTGAGAACAATGACGGATCATCACATTAATTTTCAGAAGTTGATAGCTGATTGAAGAAGTTTGTTTTGTTTAACGACACCACTACAGCACATTGATTAATTAATCATCAGCTATTGAATGTCAAACATTTGGTAATTATGACTCGTTATCAGAGGAAACCCGCTACATTTTTCCTAATGCAGCAAGGGATCTTTTATATGCACATTCCCACAGGCATAGGAAGCACATACAACAGCCTTTGTTCAGTTGTGGTGCACTGGTTGGAGCGAGAAAAAACCCAATCAGCTAAATGGATCCACTGAGGGGGTTCGATCCTAAGATGCAAGCTCCTCAAGGAAGCACTCAACTGCCCCTAGATAGCTGATTGTGACAGCTAACTTGATAAAGAATTTGACCCCTTTTACCAACAATGAAAATCATGAAGTATAGGGACATAAATCATAGTTAATTTCCAGTTAATTTCCAAAAACAATTCTGGTCAGAAACACTAAGTTTATTTCCCCATAAATTAAGTTAACATGACCTTTCACCAAGTGCACTTATTCCCCTTCCAACCCCTATCTTGCCAATGGACTGGTCCAAACATTGCTACAGCCAATCAAAAGGCTATAATCTGCCAGTGTGTCTACAGTGGATTCACTTTATGAGAGGCTGAGGTTAATGTATGATTTTAAATCAATATAAACATTTTCTGTGTATTCCCTTGTGTGTATTTTACAAATTCCTTTAAGAGTTGCTAGTAAAAATCAATTTGTCACAGCAAATGGTCAAATGCAACATGTTTTAATGATTTTTTTCAATCACTAAGATGAACATAGATGTAATTGTAATTATACGTCAAGTTTCATAAATCTGGGACTAAATTAAAACTATAGTTTGTAAAACATTGACATGAACATGAAATTCAACATGAACAGGGATGTGAGAGGGGCTGGAACAAAAAAGCCGGGGTCCATGGGGCCGCTTAAGGGTCCCTGAATGAAAATTGTTGTTTGCAACCCCTGGAACTGCCAAAAATTGCATTCAATGCTAACAAATCTAAACTGGTCATAACTTATAACATAAGGCACACATAAACTTGAAACTGTGAAAACATGCAAATGAACCTTGTGTGGTCAACAGTATTGAACATCATGTTTTAGGGGTTTTTAAGACAAAATGGAAAAGCACATTTACGTGTTTTCGCATAGCTCTCACATCCCTGCATGAAGCTAAAAATTAAAGTATGTTACTTAAATAAAAATAAAAACATATACAAAATCAACATGCATTGTGATTAACATACATAGGTGCAACTATAAACTATGTTACATTTGTATAGTAATTACTAGTTTTGGAGAAATGGAACTAAATGCACAAACTAAACGGAGCTACAGATAATTGTGAAAATGTAATGTCTTGAGAAAAACGCAATAGTTGAAACAATCAAAATAGTATTTAATTTTCACATTTTCAAACCTTGAAATATGTGACCATATAGTAGTGCTAGTGCTGTGGCAAAAAGCTCTTACAAAATTTATCTGCAACATTTTTATAATTACCGGATCTTTACTTTCTAACATGTACTAAATTTTAAGTGCTGCTTTTCTACGTCAAGGTAAGACAAAAATAATTTTTTTTTTTTTTTTTTAAATTATGGTTAAAATGGAATTACAACATTTGTGATTACAACAGCACCTGTAACTATCACAAACACGACGACAAAGCCTCCATACCTCACAAAATATTGTCAGCTTGTCATCTGGAAGTAATCCATTGGCTTCGTCCATCAGGAAGTCCCGTCGAATGAATTTCTTGAAACCCCAGTCCTTTCCTTGAACAAACCGGTAAGCTCTTTGGCTTTCTGCAAGATGAACAAAAGAAACCAACATTGTTTTTATTCTTCAACAAATTCGCTTATACAGCTTTTAGACACCCCAGTCTTCCATTTCTATTACATGGTCTTCAACAAGAAGGAAATGTTTTATATAACGACGCACTCAACACATTGTATTTACGGTTATATGGTGTCAGACATATGGTTAAGGACCACACAGATATTGAGAGAGGAAACCTGCTGCCGCCACTTAATGGGCTGCTCTTTTCGATTAGCAGCAAGGGATCTTTTATATGCACCATCCCACAGACAGGACAGTACATACCACGGCCTTTATTACACCAGTTGTGGAGCACTGGCTGGAACGAGAAATAGCCCAATGGGTCCACCGACAGGGATCGATCCTAGACCGACAGCGCATCAATGAACACTTTACCACTGGGTTAATTAAAAAGGATTTTTAAACAAATTCCTTTACAAAGCTTTTACACACTCCCCCACCCCCTTTTTGACCCCATTTTTTTTGTCCATAATAAAAGTTTAAAAGTTTGTTTTGTTTAATGACACCACTAGAGCACATTGGTTAAATAATCTTCAGCTATTGGATGTCAAACGTTAGGAAATTCTGACATGTAGTCATCAGAGGAAATCTGCTACATTTTTTCTAATGCAGCAAGATATCTTTTATGTGCACTTTCTTACAGACAGAAAAGCATATACCACAGCCTTTGACCAGTTGTAGTGCACTGGTTGGAACGAGGAAAACCCAGTCAGTTGAATGGATCCACAGAGGTGGTTCAATCCTGCAATGCAAGCACCTCAAGCAAGCACTCAACCGACAGAATTAATTCCTGCCCCTTTATGCATAATAAACCTTCTCTTCATTTCTAGTTAATTGAAATCTAGAGAACACTCAGTAGGCCAGGCTCATTGGAAGATTTTAGCCAGTTTCACTGGCTGTTTGAATGTTCAGACGAGCCAACTGGAATAGGGAATATGCAATTAATGAGAGGTCAGGATAAGGTAAAAACAAATGTTCTTACCCATTGCTTTTGTTTCTTCTCTCTTGGCATTTAATATAGAAAATTTGAACTTTGCCCGCACTTCACTTTTATTACATGAAACTAGTAGGAGATAGAGGGACAGGTAATCTTTACTTTCTTCATCAAGTCCTTTGGGATTCACTCGCAGACACCTGAAAGTGAAATATACAAAATTAACAGGGAATCACTCACAAACACTGCAAATAAAGAGGGTTTTTTTAACGACACCACTAGAGCACATTGATTAATTAATCATTGGCTATTAGATGTCAAATGTTTGATAATTCTGACATGTAGTCACCAGAGGAAACCTGCTACATTTTTCCATTAGGAGCAAGGGATCATTTATATGCACTTTTCCACAGACAGGAAAGCACATACCACGGCCGTTGACCAGTTGTGGTGCACTGGTTGGAACAAGAAAAAACCCATCAGTTGAATGGATCCACCAAGGTGGTTCGATTCTGCGACACAAGCACCTCAGACGAGCACTCAACCGACTGAGCTAAATTCCACCCACACTGGAATTAAACGGGAATCACTCACAAACACTGGAAATAAGATAAACTAATTGTACAATAAATTCAGAAAAGCATTATACAGTGAGTTTCTTGGCTAAAAATTAAATACACAAAATTAAATAGGAATCACTCACAAAAACTGCAAATAATTGTAAAAGAAATTCAGAAAATCAATTCTTTTCTTAATTTTTTTTATTTATTATACAGTGACTTTGTTAGCAGGTAAGGAAACCAAGCAGTCTTCGTACTACAATACTTTGAAGGCCTCAGAAAATTATGAGTGTTAGTTTCGTTTGCGTGTTATGTAACCCATTTTTTGTTAGCACATAGAATTTATAACATCATTTACTTATCCATGATGGGTTACCTAAACAAATGGGTTACCTGAAATTGTCTTTACGGAACCCAAAAATGGATTACGAAAATTTTCAATTCTTAGAGACCTGCTGTATGCGTTTATGTGTAGTTATAATAATAATATTCAACATAAACTTACCATTTTAGTTTATCATTAGCACCAGCAGAAAATGTAGAACTTTTTAACACCTCTCCCATCTCCTCCCTACAAAAGCTGAAGTTATTGATGGTCCATATGTATGAAAACTTAATCACTTTCACCTGGGGGAAAAAAAAGACATGAGGGTGATGTATGTACAGTACATTCATCCGTAAGTCAGATGTATACATTTAATAATGTTCAACATAAACATTCTTATGTTGTCTGCATTTAAGATACGTAAAAAAACCTCTTAATATATCATATTAAACATACACACCTACATGGACATGTATTCCAAAATTACAAGAAAGTTGTATCAAAATGAAACTTTTGCAAAACTGTTTTCCGTATTGCACATCTTGAAGAAATGGTTTAGCTATATATGTGTATAACACGCTTCATTCATTTTATCATCATTTTATGACTTTTCTTCACCCTATGTTTCCCATTTTAAAAGATTTTTTAAATTGGAGGGGCAGGGGAGGGGTGGGGGGGGGGGGGGGGGGGGGGGGGTGAGTTTAGTAAAAATAATAATATATATATATATATATATTTGAAAGTTTAAATCAATTTTCATTTCACATGCCAATTCCACAACTTTCCAGGATTTCTATGACACTTATGAATCCTGTACCAACATCTGCAATGGTTGTACCTTTCAAAAAACATGTGTTTCGAGGGACCTGACACTAACTAGAAAGAAAAAACAGGGCCAACACTAAACAAAAATTTAACGTTTCTTTGGGAATTTAAAAATATTTTTATTATTATTAATATGTATGTGAAAAAGGTACAAACATAACAATATCCTGAAGGGGTGAATATATTATAATAATTTATTATAATTTTTCAAAATTAAATTTTAAAAAGGCTGACCTACCTAAAAAAAAATCAGATAAACATTACACCATTATTTTTTGTTTTAGACCGTATGTATATATATATATATATATATATATATATATATATATATATATATATATATATATAGTCTACTAACCTGTGTGTAACACCAGTTCTCTGCCACCGGACAAGACACCTCTGGCGGTGGAGGTGTTGGAACCCGGCACACCGCCATCCGTGAATTGTCGGGGGAGGAGGAGGCGCCCCGATCCAGATGGTCTGTCAGTTTGATTGTTCTTTTTTCAACAATGGATAAATCCACCAATCATCTGTTGAAAAAGAACAGAATGGAATGTTAAACAGCATAGTTAAGAATAAATCAAATTAGATTAAAACATTTTTTTACTCTAAACGTAACAAGATCAGTAAAATTAGGTACCTGTTGGATTTCTAACCACATTGTCAGAATAAAAAGCGAATATATATATATATATATCAGAGTAACAGATGAATTTTGAACTTGAAATATTTTTAATAATATTTTTAATAATAAGGTACTTAAATTTAAAACAAAATAATTAAATTTTTTGTTACATTCATTACAACGTAAGGCAGGGCATAAAATTTGGCACAAACGTAGTAACGGGAGTTTGTTAATTTTTCGATGAATATAAAAATTACGTCATCAGGGAACGTCATATCTGATGACATCATTTTATATGGACAAGTTGTCTTATTGAGCGTTATTGTTTGGGGATAAAGTATGATGTTTTAGTGTTACTATTAGCCTGTATGACTTAAATTTAATTATAAGTGTTGTCTGTTATTTCTTTTACGTTTGACATCAGGGTATAAAAAACCCACAGACAATCATCCACAAACTTATGTGAGATCGGCTTCACCAATTCACACAGTTTGTGGATGATTTTTTTTTGTTCATACCCTGATGAACGTAAAAGAAATAACAGACAATCATTAAATATTTTTTTTTTTAAATATTAGGAATACCAGCTATTATAAATGTTCAATACATCAAAGATAATAAACTAACATTAGCTGTGATTTAAAAGATAAAAAGTGTTGACTCATGATTACTTTACCATATATATATTTTTTAATCCCCCTCCCCGATATTTAATTTTTATAATATTACAATTTACAGTAATGAAACTAACAGAATTTGTGTTGACTGGTTATCTAAACTGGAGAATTAAATAAGCTTTGCTACTAAAATAAAATGTTTAGAAATGGTGTGGTTAATATCAATAAAAAAAATAGGAGGGGTGGGGGAAGAGACAAAATTATGGTAAACGGTGATGATCATGGCTAAAAGTTCTCTTGAACTTGAAGTCAGCTGATTGTCAAAATACAAAACTGATTCTAAAAATAGATTAAAACAGGAAGGAAAAATATGATTAAGATCAACCGTTACTAAAGTAAAACGGTAAAATAACGAAATAACTGTTAAATGGTATTCGTTCACATAAACTAAGTCATGGATGAAAAACATATTTCAACTTGACTGCTTTGGGTCAGCCGAACCCGACCGAGTACACTGCCACTGTTGGTTGGGCCCAACCCCGACCAAAGCTTTCATCGCAATTTCATCGTAAAGCCTCACCTGAGTAAGACATAAACATTCACAAAGTCTTAAGTAGTCATTGAAAATGTGTCTTTTCACATCAAAGAGGTTTTAAAATACAGTTTATGGTGAAAAAAATAAGAGTATTTTTTCGCGAATTTCCCAAATTCTACCTTGAACATAGATGATCACACATGCGCAGACAACTCGTGTCCTAGATGTGAAATGGAGGCTTTGAACTTTTCTTGTGGACTGGTATACGTTGATTTTCAATACATTATTAAACATGAACAAGCGGAAAAGAAATAGGCAAACGGTTTATGACCTATTAACCTCATATTTATAAACTGCAGTATTATCGTCGGTGTACAATAATAATAATAATAATAATAATAATCGAAAAGAAAGTGTTTTAGTTATGACATTTAAGAACGGGAGAAAAACTGGAAAGATTGAAAGTATTGAGTGAATAAATCAATAATTAACACTCAAATACAAAAGAAAATATGGATGTTAAACAGAAAATTTAAATTAAAAGAAGTGTAAAACAAAATTGAACAGTGTGACCTAGCCTAAACTTGTAAAATATTTTTTAACTGCAAATTGATCGACCCTAATTTCAGTAACAATTTAAACAGTGTTGGGAAGTGAGGCAAGATTTAGCTCTGACGGTAAACCGTTCTCTTGAGATAGTTGGATCTTAGAATCTAACCACCTCGGCGGAACCCCCCTTTTTCTCCTCCCAACCAGTGCCTCACAATTGGTATATTAATGGCCGTATTTGCTGTTCTATATATATATAGACTATGTATGTATATATATATATATATATATATATATATATATATATATATATATATATATATATATATATATATATATATATATATATATATATATATATATAATTAATATATGATAATTCTAGCAGGGACTATGTATAGTCTGGAAGACGTAGTTTATAACGGTCGAAAAATGCTCCCATTATTTATTTATTTTTTAAATGCTTGACCCCCTCCCTCAATCCTTCCCTCCATACACGACTGCTGTTAAAGGGGAAATGTAGCGGACTTTCACCGAGGACTACCAAATGATATGTCATGCTTAATAAATCAATGTACTCTAGTGGTGCCGTTAAGCAACTCTTTATTTAAATTACATAATCTTAAATTCAAAATTAATAGACCTACAAATAAAATTAAATATTGGAAAAAAAAGAAGAAAAAGATAAGCACACATTATATGGCACTGGCAGTCACGTAAATTTGTATTATATTATTCTGGCATTTGAGGCACGTACGTTGTTTACGCGCCAGCTTTCGGCTATAAATTGCGCTTTTTTTTTTTCCTTTTTTTTTTTTTTTAATAATCAGTTTGGCCCGGAACTGCAAATAGCGTGTGTACTAAAGTGACACATTTACGCTTAACGTTATACAATTTCCTGTCACCACATAACATTACTCATACACACGGGCGTAAGAACTGGAAGGTGCCAATAAGGGGGGGGGGGGGGGAGGGGCACACACACACACATACATGTATAAATATATAAGAACCATCGCTGCTGCTAAAAAGTGTGTGTGTGTGTGGGGGGGGTCGCATTCCCCTACCCCCCGTTTCTATCCCCCCCCCCGTTTCCTACGACAATGATAAACACTGTCCCACCCACCCCGATATAAAATCCCGGCTTTGCGAGTGGGTGGCAGGCAGGTAAATCATAATATACTGTCGATCATGTATGAACATAAATTAAAACGAAAGAAAGAAAAGAAAAGAAAGGATTTCTACAGTGTGAATCGCAGACGCAGGAATGTTCAATATGGGGGGGGGGGGGGGGGACTAGACTATGGCGACCGAAGTTTATAAGGGGGTGGGGGTCGACACATATGCTCCCCCAGAAATATATGCACATGTACGTGTGTTACAGAAATATATAGATAAAGAACATTTACTTGAGCTGGGAAGCGTTTCGATTCTCCGGATACCCACGTCTTGCGCTTCAAACTAAGATAAAAACGTTCAGTTTTGAAGTCAACCCCCTTATTTATTTAATTTATTATATTATTTCCCCTGCTATCTCCAATCCAGGCATGTTTATATAGGCTACTAAGATAAAAATAATAGATTACACTTGAAATTAGTATAAATTTAATTCACCATTAAAGTCATTAAATAAAAAATAGAGAATGAAATATGAGTGGCCGTTTGATACCATTTATCTCATGAGTTGTTTTAAAATGCATTTAACGAGCGAAAGCGAGTTTGATACGTACATTTTTAAATAACGAGTTGTGAGATAAATGGTATCAGAGGCGGATGAGGGGGGGGGGGACCGCCCCCCCCCCAATTTTGCGAGTTATAATTTTATAATACATGTATATTAATGTTTTAATTTTTTTCGATCCCCTCCAAACCTCCCCCAAAGTTCCCTGGCATTCCACCTCATGACACTGGGGCCCCCTAAATGGATTTTCTGGATCCGCCACTGGGTATCTAACGGACACGAATGTATTATACCATTTCTTACATATCCTTCAAAATCAGGTTTTAAGCAAATTTTAACATGTTTTTCGACTAAAAGTTATTTACAGCCGTTGTACTTGTAGCTGACTTACGTGTCACAGACACACGAGTGTTAGGTTAACTATACGTCACAGTCTAATCGATTTCCATCTTGTAGTTTTTCATTGGAGGTATGACATTGGTTACCTGGGCCCCGTTCCACGAAGCGATCTTAGCACTAAGATCACCTAGTACATAAGACAGCTATGCATTTAAGTTGATCTTAGGGCTAAGATCGCTTTAAATGCATAACTACCTAATGCACTTGAGGTGATCTTAGTGCTAAGATCGCTTCGTGGAACAGGGCCCTGGTCATCACCTAGGAGCAGCCAGTCGTATGTCTTGAAATTGTTAACACACGTACATGTTAGCAACCATGTAAAACCAAAAATAACGCATGGTGTTCTCACCAACGGGTGTGTAAGAACATGCAATACAAGACTGAATATAACAAGCATTCGGAGAGTACTTCTAAAGCAATACATATTGTCACCTACCGGGCCCAACGAATGTTTTCATCTCCTAACGTCAAGAGCCACAATTCAATAACACCCACCCCCCCACCCCCAAAAAAAAAACTAAAAAAAAAAACAAAACAAAAAAACACCCCCACCCCCAAACCCCTGGGTAAACGCCATGAAAGTCAAACTTGATCTGTAGCAGTACATAATAAAGCTATACACGAAATTTCAGCTGAATATCTCAAGGCATTGTGGAAAAAACATCCAGAAAACTAAATGTGGAACATATCCACGACGGACGGACGGACAGGACGGAGATGAAACCTATAATCCCTTACGCTTCGATCTTTATGGGGACTGTAAGAGATCGATAGTCTGTACAGCTGCACGACCTTTTTACACTATGGATCAGTATTTTTTTTATTCCAGTCATCTTTTGCGGCAAGTGTTTGTGTGTGATCTGTCATCCCCCCCCCCCCCCCCCCCCCCCAATCAGTGTTATTTGAATTAATGAATGTTTAACGACTCCCCATGCACACAAATGCTAATCGATTATTGAGTGTCAAAGTTAAATACAATGTATATAAAACTAATCAGTATATTTCTCGGTCCCCGTCTCTCTCTCACACACACACACACACACGCACTCTCTCCCCCCTCCCCCCGACAATGGGACAAGCCTGACTCATATATCATTTGTGGAAAAACTAATTTAATCAAATACGGCATGAAAAGAATTAAGGGCCACATTTTATTGGCCTCAATAATACTTCATTTAGCCAGAGCTCTACGAATACCGAGAAACAAAAAGAAGGGGACACAAGGTATCGTAGATCAAATTTCAGTCACTATCTGAATGAAATGTGGAACTGGACGTCAGTAGGGTAAGACTAATGTCCAAAACAAGATTAATTTTTCCCCCCCCCGACACTGTGGGCGAGGGTTTTGTCGCAGTTAACCCCCACCCCCATGTTCAGTGTTGGTGTGACCCCCTTTTTATTTCCTTTCCACGAGTACATATCCACCCACCAAGAACGGACCCTGCAACTGATCTTTAGGGGCGAGATGTAAACCAGTGGTAAAGAATTTGCTCACGATACAATGGGCAACAACTGTCGTTTGATTCACCGGCTGGCTTTTTTCCCCCCCAACCCACCCAAAACACAAAAGGTCGTGGAATGCACCATCCTGATTACGTAAAAGTGCATTTTATAACAGATCATATTACTATCTGTTATGAGCAATCCAAATGAGACATCAATATCTAGACATTTGGGGGGGGGGGGGGAGAGAGAGAGAGAGAGAGAGAGAGAGAGAGAGAGAGAGAGAGAGCGGATTTTATAAATCAAAAGTACTAATCACATTTTAATTACGGTTATATGGCATCCGACATGATTAAGGACTAGAGATATGAGGAAAGCCACTCCACGGATTACTCTTTTTGGTTAATTAACAGCATTTTATTTATTTAATGCAATCCCATGCTATTAATGGAAAAATATAGGTGGTTTCCTATCCAAGACTATATGTAAAAATTACCAAATGTTTGACATCCACTAGCCGATGATTAATAAATAAATGTGCTCTAGTGGTGTCACTAAACAAACCAAACACTTATTTAATGCAGGTGTAACGACACCGACTGTGCTTTTCAATGGTAGTTTAATAAATACTAGTATTGCATGCCAATTATAATCAAATTTCGAGTTTTTGGGGGCCCCATTTCACAAAATGCAAGTTTACGCCTGCGACTAGCAGTTATACATTTACAGGTGTTTGGCATCTATTTCGCGAAGAATTTTACATACTTACAGAAGATGGAGCATTTTAAAGACAAAAGAAAAAGAAATACGTATACTTTTTAACTATATTTGTTGTACTATGATAGTAATAAAAATTGTGGCTTAGTCGTAGATTCACGTTTACGTGCAAAACTAGGCTTACGATGTTTAGTGAAATTAGGCCCTGGACACAAATGAATATAAAATATTTTTCTCCTCTAAAAGGCTACAATATGAGAATTCATTGTATCTTTTTACAGTAAATAAAACAAAAAACAGTTTATTTTCTGGAAAGACATTTACTTTACATAAAAAAAAATATATATGTACAGAACACAAAACAAATGCACCCAGCATTTCATATTGAATCACAAGTTGATATACCCTTATTGACCTAGAAAACTTCTTGGTCAATAACTTTGGTGTGGAGGTGGTGGTGGTGGGGGAGGATTTTCTGGAGGTGGCGGTGGAGGTGGGGCATGTGGCAAGGGAGGACCCCCGTGATATACAGGGTGTGCAATGTAGTCAGTAGGATACATTCCATGCATGGGATTTGATGGAAGTGGTGGAAGAGGTGGAGGGAGGAGTGGTTGGTGATTGTACTGCTGTTGCTGCTGCTGCTGCTGTTGCGCAATGTGCAGCTTCGACTGATTTATCAGCTGCTGTAGCTGAATGTTCAGCTGACCCAAGTTTTCTTTCGTTGGTGTCAACGGAATCTGTGGGGAATGGAAACCACCCCCATTAGCTCTGACCCCAGCGTCGTCGAGGGCAGACGGGTTGTGCACCCCGTTACCCTCACCATAAATGTCAGTTGAGTTTGTAGCACCAGAAACGTCCAGGGAATTACTACCACCTGCCAGAGGAGAAAACACAGTTTTTGTCTTTTCGGAGGCGTGCTTGCTCGAACTCCGAGACTTGCCACCTGTGTGCTTTGGATGAGAAGAATTAAGCCGTTCGGAATTTGTTTCGGGTTGGTGGGTGGCCGTTTGTTTGGCCTCTCGAGAGCTCTGACTCTCCGTACGTCTGTGTTTCGACTTTTTCTCTATATGTTGATTGTGACTCTTCAACATTTGTTCGGTAAGCTTTAATTTCAGCGCTGGCTTAGGTTCTTCGGTCAACGACTTATCACGAGACTTAGAATGGCGCTCACTTTTGTGTTCCTTTGAATGATGCGTTTTAATTTTTATCTTCAACGGGGAACCCGACGGCTGCACCGTGTGCGTGCCTTGTTCCCCTCGTTTTATATGCAGCTTCAACGGATTAATAACCTCCGAAGCTTCCATCTTCACGTGATCTCCAGAAGAGTTTCTCTGCATTTTGTTTGCCACACTAACAGTTTCAGCCTTTACACGGACGCTGGCTTCACTCTTTTCCTTTTTTAAATGACCTATATCGTGCTTACGGACTTCTGGAGACACTTGTATTTTTTGTATTTTCAGGTTCGGTTCACTCTTAACATGTTTTTCGTGCTGGTACTGTTCTTTTCTGTGGCTTTCACTTTGTTTCGATGACTGCTCCGACGGCCTCAGTTCACTTTCTGTCGACCTGTCAGCGGACTGCAACACTGCTGCACTCTCTCTCTCCTTTTTTTCTTTATACTCGCGGTATTGCTTATAGTCTTTCAGCGAAATCTTTTCGATCATTTCTCGCTTTTTCACCTGGCCAGCAGATGGCACTTCGGCGGGTTGCACCGACGCACTAGCAGCAGACTCCGGCACCGAATTGAGCTCCTGAGATTTTGCAACCGGGATGGGGTTTTCCAGACTTCGACTCGCAGGCATGGAGACTTTATTGGAATGCGTTGTCACTTTTGGCGTGTCTGCACCAGGCTCAGAATGTTTTGTTTTGGAAACACTTTGTCCGTGAGATGCAGCGCTCTCGGGTTTTTTATGCTTCAGACTTGATTCAGACTTTTTCTCAGCAGTTCGACTTGTTCCCGCGGCAGGCTCATTTGTAGATTCACCTCGATGTCGTTTTTCTGGTGGAGGTCCAAACGATTCTTCAACTCTGTGGCCACTCTGAACAAAGAAGAAATTACAATAAAGTAAACTATAACGACACAGCAATGATGACCAACTAGCATGTTATGTATTGGCGACATATTTTTAAAGCCATTTTAGCATGATGATATTGTAAAACCCGTCATAGCCTATGATGTCGACACGGCACATTATAGCCAGACTGTTTTACAATAGCGTAATGCCAACATAGCTTCGAAAATATAGGCTCTGGATAGCAAAAGGTCACTGAATGGATAAATACCCCAGTGTTAAATTAATTTATTAGAAAATATGGTGTGTGTGTATGTGTGCAAAAGGACAAAGCAAGAATTGGTGAATCATAAGTAAAAATATATTTTAAAAAATCCCTCCCACCCCTGTACAAATAAAAAACATCAGCTATTGGGCGTCAATGCTACAACTTGTTATGTACAACCTACATACTAAATACAAAGTCCGGCTTCAGTTTTGCATAGTTTACGCGAAACACTATTTCGGTTCTATGCTCTGGGTTCATCGAAAACATTTTATGTCATCATAATTATTGTGGATTGTGTTAATTAACCGGTAGACACACTACTGGAAATAACTGTTTTTGTGAAATCCGGAGACCTAAAATTTGCTTTATCACACGCTCAATATCGCATTATTTGGAGTTTATAATGACGAAAACTTAAACCCTTTGTTAAGTTTAGCATATGTTATTCTTATCAGAGCTAGATCCTGCTCACATAAATAAAAATCAATAGAGGTTATTACCAGTGTTTTTCGGTATCGTCAATATCATATATTAAGAATAAAAATTGTATTATGCGAGCCTCTTATGTAAGATATTATATGATAAAACAGTTTATCAACTAACCTTCCATTTTAATATTTTTTGCTTCAGTCTGCTTGGACATCTTTCCAGAATATCCAGAAACTCCTGCATGAGGTCTGGAAAGTAAATTGACAACCATTTTAACAAGCATTGTGAGAGTACTGCTAAAGCAATACACGACCGTTACTGTGCCAAACAAGTTTTCATATCTCCTAAATTCAAGGGCCACAACTATCCACATTAACAAGCATTGTGAGAGTACTGCTAAAGCAATACACGACCGTTACTATGCCCAACAAGTTTTCATATCTCCTAAATTCAAGGGCCATAACTATCCACATTAACAAGCATTGTGAGAGTACTGCTAAAGCAATACACAACCTTTAGAGTGCCCAACAATCTCCTAAATTCAAGGGCCATAACTCTTGTCAACAACAAAAAATTGCCAAGAAAGTTGAACTTGATTTGTAACAGTACATGATAAAGCTATATACAGAATTTCATCTCGATATCTTCAGGCATTGAAAAAAAAAGAAGAAAAAAAAAAAGGCTGGAAAACTAATTTTCAATGGCAATAACTGTAAAAAAAATTGTAAATCACCATAAAAATAAAACATGATTTGTAACAGATAATGATACAGCTAAACACAAAATTTTACCTCCATATCATGAAGCATTGGGGAAATTTAAAAAAAAAAAAAAAAAAAAAAAAAAAAAAAAGGATTTTTTTTTTTTAATCTCTCTTACATTCAAGGGCCGTAACTATGAAAAATGGGTAAATTGCCATGAAAGAAACGATCTGTAACAGTACATGTTAAAGCTATACATAAAATTTCAGCACAATATCTCAAGGCATTCTGAATTTTTTTTATCCGGAAAACTACGTGGGATAGAGATTAACAGAGTTGAAACCTATAGTAAAATTTGTTTATTTAACGACGCCACCAGAGCACATTGATTTTTTTATTTTATCATCGGCTATTGGACGTCAGACATATGGTCATTCTGACACCACTGTTTTATTTACAGTTATATGGCGTCAGACATATGGTTAAGGACCACACAGATATTGAGAGAGGAAACCCGCTGTTGCCACTTCATGGGCTACTCTTTTCTATTAGCAGCAAGGGATCTTTTATATGCACCATCCCACAGACAGGGTAATCCATAACTGGTTCAACAAAGGCCATGGTTTGTGCTATCCTGCCTGTGGGAAGTGCAAATAAAAGATCCCTTGCTGCTAATCGGAAAGAGTAGCTCATGTAGTGGCGACAGCGGGTTTCCTCTCAAAATCTGTGTGGTCCTTAACCATATAACCGTAAATAAAATGTGTTGAGTGCATTGTTAAATAAAACATTTCTTTCTTTCTTTCAGACAGGATAGTACACACTGACTGGAACGAGAAATAGCCCAATGGGCCCACTGACTGGGATCGATCCCAGACAGACAGCACATCGACTGAGTGCTTTACCACTAGGCTACGTCTCGCCCCATTCTCTTGGATGAACACAAAGTTTCACTATGGTACTTACTTTCCAACAGTACCAGAGAAATGTTCTCATCGACATACCAGAACCAGTCTTTACCTTCGTGCGATTCCTGAATCTGAAATAGAAATGATACACTGAAAGAATGGTAGCATCCAACAACATTACTCATTTAAAAAATTTACTAGCCACAGTTAAAGATTCACTAACCCTACTTTACTTTAAGTTAATACAATTTTAATAAATAATAGTAAGAATCATATGTCACCTAAAGAGGGAGATGGATTTTAAAAACACTAACATTGGTGTGTGTGTGTGTGTGTGTGTGTGGGGGGGGGGGGGGGGGGGGGTGAGGGCAGGATATTCATATTTACAAAATAAACTCAACTGCAACATTTGACAACAAAAATGTCCACTAGCCATCGGGCAAGTTAATAGTAGTTATTAGCCCACTAGCCCAACATTGAATACACATTGTGCACTGGTTGGAATGAGTTTGAGCAAATTGTTAAATTATTGCTCTTAGGCAGTGATGTTCCAAGGATCAATTATAATTGTAAATTGATAAAAACAAACAAATATAACTAATAATTGATTGTTGTGGAAAATGTTGACCATAAATGTTCCTAGTTTAAGATGATAAAAACTTATAAATACGATTCGAAATAGCAGCCTTCGAAAAGCAAAAAAACAGTCCAGGTGCATGTATTTAACTTGTGATTCTATCAGATTTTAATTTTATAATGCCCCGAAATACATTTTGGCTGCCCTAATTATCACATGCCAAACCCTCCCCTCACAACGTGCCTGTATTTCTATCGGACCATATTTTTTATTCTTAGCAAGATACATTTCTGGTGGACTGATACAACAGCAAGCCAAATTTTACCTCCTTTTTCCAGCCCTGGGTTTGTGTTTGTTTTCTATGTATATAAAGATTTCATAGGTATTAAAGGTAAATAGTGAGTTCTAGGGTCTATCCCAGACGTGTTTTTGTTTTTAAATCAGTAAATCGCAAATTCAAACAATAAAAATGACTAAAAGCAAAACAATAACAACTGCATGATCAACAGAATGAAAAGGATTGACAGAAATAATGTTCCACAGTGACTAATGGACCTTCCTGGAAATTGTCAAAATCGAGAATGACACCCCACACATGTGCAAAACTATGCAGTGTTTCTGCCAGAAAGAAAGTTTTGGGTATGGCACTATGGAATTGAATGCAACCACAGTCAACTTAAGAGTATGGGGGGGCCTCCTCCAGAAAGAAAAATGGTTTAAGTTTAGGGTTCGGGCTAAGAAAATTATACAGTAATGATAAGAGTAATTAATTTTGTCAAAACGTCAACTTTAAAAACACAATTCTGCAAAATATTTTGGGTATGGCGCCATACCCGTTTTACCCTTTGGCAGAAACACTACTATGGAATGTGTTTCGGTGGTTGTGCATGGTTCTAACAATTCAAATCCATCTTGAGTTCATATAATCATGGGTTGGTGCAAACCAAGTATAACCGATGATTGATGATGAAATTCAAACACTGCTATGAAGCATCTCCCATTTCCTCAAATAAAGCATTTTCATTTCAACTTATTTTCGTGCTTATATCCAGGTAAGCTTAAAGCATGCTGTCACGGGCACACACCTCAGCTATCTGGGCTGTCTGTCCAGAACAGTGGGTTAGTTGTTGGTGGTTAGTGAGAGAGAAAAGGGCGCAGTGGTCCGACACCAACCCATTGAGTTGTTAAAACTCACTGTGGGTGAGAACCGGTACAGGGCTGCAAACCCTGTACCTACCAGCCGTATGTCTGATCATGATGGCTCACCATGACACCACCGAGGCCGTTCCAGTAAATTGATTGAAACATATTTTATTGCTTTTTAAAGAACAAATGGATTAGGCACAAGTTATCCAACTTACTAGGCATTCTCCAAGACTAGGGATCCAGTAAAGCAACAAGAAGCACAAAAATAAAAGCGAAACAACTATGCTTTGTACTCTGCTGTATTACCTCGTATTCGGACCACTTGCTGGCTAGATAAATACACACACAGGCCACTACTGATGGTTTGTACTGGAGACACATCGTCGTTAGGTGCAAACTGAAAGTGAATCACAGCAATTGTTCAACATTAATCTTTAAAAATAAAAATAAATATAAACAAACAAGAACGAATAGAAATGGACATATTCAGAGAGCGGAAATGCAGAGATCATCCAGAATCGATGTTTAGTGTTGATGGCTGAAATACGAGTGTTATGTATTACAATATAATACAAGCAGCAACATGACATTAACAGTTTCTCAGACAAAAGCAATTAATATTTTACCAATTGATATTCAAGTTTTATATCTTTGAGCAAAATTATTAGTTGTTGTAAGCAAATAGACCATGTTGGAGAAATAATAACATAGCTAAATATTGAATCATCAAGTCCTGACTTTTAATATTCAATCACGACCATTAGAAATATTGGCAGGTCCAATACAAGAGTCTTTAAAGTCAAAAGACCAACGTTTAAATGGAGCGAGTGAATAAATATATATTTTTTATTGACAACCCAACAGCAACTGAACTTATCTTATAGCCTTTGGTCAGTATCACAAGCTATGTTCCCCACCAAAACGAGTATGAAAAGTATTTACAGAGTTGGTGCATGACAAACAAACCAAATGTTGAAACAACTATTAATACAGACCACATTAATGTTCTAAACCCAAGTAATGTTTATAAGAAAGCAGATTTAAAAAACGACTATTCCAAAATGTCCCCCAAAAACAACTTCACTAAACACCCACACACCAAAGTAATTCAGTTTTTAGCCAGCTTTATAATAGCTATCACCGACAGTCAAAAGTAGACTGATCAGGAAGGAAGGAAATGTTTTATTTAACGACGCACTCAACACATTTTATTGACGGTTATATGGCGTCAGAGCAATGACCGATCAGTTTCTGTATTTGTTAAAACTAGTTGTCATAATTAGAGTTTTCAATGCATGGTTTTTACAGGCCTAAGTTACATTTTGCACATAAATGTATTAAGACAGTTGGTTTGGTCTTGATGTTGGTCTAATGTTTCTGACATGGTAAAAGCTTGCACATTCCAGTCATCCGAAGAAATGAACACAAAGGAATGCTGTTAAAGTCCTTTAAAAAAATTTTTTTTTATGTAATTTGAAAATTCATAAATGTAACAGGACAATTTCCTTCTTATTTTATCTTATACACTGTTAAATATTTCTGCTTTCAATAACCACCATTTAATAGCTGATCCCAAGATTTTATAGATTTATGCCATAGATTTGAAAAGGTTGTCACTTTTCAGGGGACATAACTCGCCATCCTGCAAAAGGCTATCAAAAGTGCAAAACAGGCTTTATAAACAGAGATGTGTGGGTTATAGAATAAATGCAAACAAATTCTTGAAAACATGTCACAAAAAATATCCTGCATCATTTTGTTGCATTTAATACTTTGATCTGACTGATGGGCATACTCAACTTTGGACTGTTACAATATTCTCAGTGTCATTCCATTTTTAACATATTTCAAACACATTATAGCATAAACGTGTATTTCTTTGAATTAAAAGTTATTGATTTTCTACATGTAGAACTATCTCTTCGTGACTGGTGTTTGGTCCAGGAGAGTTACAAAGAAACAAGATGACCAGGTATTTCCCCAATATACAAAAACAAACAATATTGCCAAAACAATAAAAGAACATAAAACAGTGATTTAATTTTTAAAATCCAACATCAAATGCTTACTCAACTAACTAATTCCTGGAGATATATATATATATATATATATATATAAATCTTGAAAAAATTATATGCATAAAAAAAAAATTAAATCATCAAGACCATAGTATTGTTTGTGTAAACTTCATAGATAAATGTGTAGGAATGGATTTTTTGGGGTTGAAAAATAGCTATATCACATGGCCATCATATGACATTTCTGAAAGCAAAACCAAGTTTGTTTTGTTTAACAACACCACTAGAGCACATTGATTTATTAATCATCGGCTATTGGATGTCAAACATTTGGTAATTTTGACAGTCTTAGTGAGGAAACCTGCTACATTTTTCCATCACAAGCAAGGGATCTTTTATATACACCATCCCACAGACAGGATAGCACATACCAGTCGTGATGTACTGGCTAGAACAGCGCCACAAGTAAGCATACCACTGGTCTACGCCCTACCCATAATCAGTTTTTTTTAAATAGCAACACTTCTTTCGATGTTGGTCTTTATTCTGACAACATAAAAATTAGAAAAAAAAAGAAGAAGAAAAAAAAAGAAAACTTGAAATTCTAGGCCATAAGTGAAGTTACAATATCAGTTGATTTCAAGTCTGAAGGCAATCTAGTCACGCGCACAAACATACAATTTGCTGAACACTATCATACTAAGAGGGGTCTTATTAATATCCATGGAAAAAACACATTTATACATCATTCTATTTTAGTGAAAAACAAAGCAAATCTTTTCGTAATAAAAAACAAAACAAAATCAAAGCTCTCCTGGACAAACACTGATCCAATACCAGGGCTGGACAAACCCCATAGCCACCAGTTTATTAAGGTTTTAAAAAAAAGCAAAAAAAAAAAAAGCTTTGCAATGCATTAATAATGTAGTATAGAAAATGCCAAATTTTGATGTAGTTATTATGCTCCTGGGCCAATGAATTTTACCACGATTGGTCCAGCCCTGAAAACACAGGCAACAGTGAAAACATCTGCATTTGCTAGGGACTTAGTGAAGGGAAGCTAAAGCAAACTGGTGACCACCTGTTCGTTGCGAGAAAGTACGATGTCTGGGCGAGGTCTTTGTGAGCTGCAGACCACGTGCCAAAGACGTCAATGAAACCAGCAACACCCGACATCAGCACAAGGTCAAGGTCACAGCGCAGAGTGGAAAGAAGACACTTGCATTAGCTCACAGTCAAATCAATATTCATAGGGTTACAATAATTTATTTTCTTTACACGCACACAATGTGTAAGCTATCCAAACACAGAAACCACTTAATGTTTCGGTTTTCAAACCTTAAAATCACCAATATGATGAACATTTTCATTGCCATTTCAAAACTAATGACAAAATTGCAAGGGATCAAACAAGAAAGTTAGGAATCCTGGACATTACTTTCCCGAGAATATTTTTTTAAAAGTGAACAGATATTTACCCAATAAACCAATTTTTGTTTTTGCCATAGAAAGTAAATAGCAAACCACATACCTTGCAATTTTGTCGCAACAAATATTCAAAGATCACAAAGCATCATATATACGATGTTTCAAAATAATACATTTTGCATACAAAGTAAACAATGACAACACAAGTTTTATCTTTGAGATGATTCGACCACATCAGACGGTAGCAGTTGTGAAGGTCTGAAATGAAAAGCAAACGATCAGAGCTCTCCGTTTAACACACAAAATCTAGTGAAAATAAACAATACCGACATAGTGTAACTAATCTGGCATGGAAGAAGAGCCAAACATTTGTAGTTAGGGGTGTAACTGTGCAATTTATGTTTCCAATTCACAATAACCAAAACGCAATACTGATTGGATTGTTTTGATGATATCCAGACCCGTTTTGTATCAGATAAAGCACACAGACGCTTCTAAAGTGACAGTCAATGGCGAGTGTATTTTGTAAAGTGTATGCAATGTGACTTCAATATGCAAGTTTTTAAATAGCTGATTAAAGCAAAGCAAAATAAAAATAATCAATAATACACTTAAATTTTTTTATGGCAGAGGACCCCGCTGGGACCATGCATGGTGGAACCACCACTGTGTGTTTTCCCCCACATCTAAGCCATGTCGTCAAACAAGTGTGGCAAGTGAGCATGTGTTCAACACAATTGGGGATATCGTCCCAGCAGAGAGAGAGAGCTGCAATTTCCTATGAAAATGTGGACATGTTAGTATTCCTTAAAGAGAACGTGATTCTGAACTAGACAATAGACACACTGGGAGCAAGGAAATGTTTTATTTAACAACGCACTCAAAACATTTTATTTACGGTCATATGGCATCAGACATATGGTTAAGGACCACACAGATATGGAGAGGAAACCCGTTGTCGCCACTTCATGGGCTACTCTTTTCGATTAGCAGCAAGGGATCTTTTATATGCACCATCCCAGACAGGATAGTACATACCATGGCCTTTGTTACACCAGTTGTGGAGCACTGGCTGGAACGAGAAACAGCCCAATGGGTCCACCGACAGGGATCGATCCTAGACTGACCGTGCATCAAGCGAGCGCTCTACTACTGGGCTACGTCCTGCCCCTCGTTCCTTAGAGAGAACGTGATTCTGGACTAGACAACAGACACACACTGAGAGCCGGTCAACTCGCCCCACACTGTTCAGTCAACTCATATCAATTAATATACAAATATTTTAGGCAACAATGTGCATTAAATATTGTTGAACATGCACACCCCAAAAGCCTTGCCGGATTATTCCTTTAAGGAAATAAGGGACAAACTCACAAATGTCTTTAAATTTGCCATGACAGTTCATTGTAATAAATTACCATTTATCCGCTACTAGGATTTCCCCAATATAAAACCATTTAATAAATGGTGGTAATAGCGGAGTTTAACTGATAATATTAATAAATAAAATGACACCAAAGTTGTAGATGTCTATTTTTAATTTCGTCACAATTATTTATGGACAGTAAAGGGGGGGGGGGGGGGGGGGGGGGGGGGGGGGGGGGGGGGGGGGGGGGGGAGGAGGAGGAGGAGGAGAGTTTGTTTTGGGGTGTGCTGACCAGCATTCGATACACTCTTAATGAATAATTTTTACTTCAAATAAAATAACCCAAAACCCCCAACAATACTGTTCTTCCTTTCTGGAAAAACCTTTTTTATTTTTGTATTCATGGATGTGAAGACATATTTGTATTTGTCACCTCATATTCGTGATATGTATTGTATTCGCCACCAGTGTTTCAGTCAAGAAGAAATTTTTGGGTTTGGCGCTATGGAATTGAATGCAACTACAGTCAACAGAAAAGTATGGGTTATGTTTAGGGTTAAGAAAATCATACAGTAATGATAAGATTAATTACTTCTGTCAAAAGGTTAACCCCATATGCAGTTACATTTTGTATGAACAGTCACCAGAAGCGAGTGGTGACATGGAACAAAAGAATAACCAGGATTTTTGTATAAATTTAAATTCAATTAATTTAGTTGAGTGACTAGAACATGGTATGCAGGAAAATAACAATCCATCATATTTACCATGCCCAGTGTTTCTGCCAGAAATTGTTTTTTTTTTGGGTATGGCGCTATGGAATTGAAGGCCTTCCCCAGAAAGAAAATGGGTTAAGTTTAAAATTAGGGTTAAGAAAAATCATACAGTAATGATAAGCGTCATTAATTTTGTCAAAAGGTTAACTTTAAAACCATTATTAACTACAGGCAAAAATAAGGGCACTACAACCAATTATAGCCAGTCAATGTAACGGTTTCAAGTAAATGGTCAATCCTAGACTGACCAGGCATAAAGCGAGCACTTTACCACAGGGCTACAAAATTTAACAAGGACAGGTAACAATTAATTTTAACTGGTGCTGCTGACCACCATAGTCAAGCTTCAACCCTGCATGTGCACAATTAATAATGAAGTCTTTTCATTATCGGATTTACGATGCTGGATCGTTGGAATTGAAGTTCAGGCCTCCACAAACTGCATTAACAATCTTCATTTGCGCATCAGTCATCCATTTGTGGGAAATTTATCAAATATTCAGTGCTACCGATGCATCTTTTATTTTGCTTTTTAATAAAAACATTTTTTATCCCAACCACAAATCAATTGTGAAGATTTTTTTAGCATAATACCTTTTCAGGTCATCCCAATGCATGTTTAAAGAGGTGAATTATACACAAAATTTCATTAATCTAGGACTTGCAGCTTTTGAAAAATGGACCTATATATGAAACTTTAACATTGAGCTAAACACAGAAAGCTGATGCGGCTGCTGTTGTCGCTGCCACCCGGAAATTAATACATACATCTTGCCTTTCATTTTATAAGTGCCAAGACAAAAAGTAACAACATACAGGGGCATGCAGAGTTAGGTTTCAAGTTCCAGGGCTTCCTATATATGAAACTTTAACATTGAGCTAAACACAGAAAGCTGATGCGGCTGCTGTTGTCGCTGCCACCCGGAAATTAATACATACATCTTGCCTTTCATTTTATAAGTGCCAGACAAAAAGTAACAACATACAGAGGCATGCAGAGTTAGGTTTCAAGTTCCACGGCTTCTAGAATGTTTATCAAATCCACTAGCCGTGGGATCAGTAATTAAAAACATTTACTAGCCACCATTAAAAATCCACTAGTCCTACTTTACTTTAAAAGTAAATACAATTTTACTGATAGTCATAATCGGATACGTCACCTAAAGATGTAGACGGAGCTTAAAAAACACTAAGATTGGGGGGGGGGGGGGGGGGGGGGGGGGGCGGCGGCGGTGTGTGTCAGTGGAGGGCAGGATATTCATATTTACAAAATAACGACGTAAATGCAGAATTTGACAAACTTTTTTTCACTAGCCATTGGGCATCGATCGTAATAGTAGTTATTTACTACCCATGAGAGTAGGGCTACCATAATCTAGAAACCCTGATTTTAACAAAAGAAAAAAAAATGCAAGTTATTATTTTTTTGGAACAATTGCAAAAATAAAGCAAATTGAACATATGACCAGATATCATTAAGACATCCGCCATAGAATTTCACAGAACTAAATCGCTTGCCTACCATAAACTTTTTTTGTGTATCAAAATTACTTTAAAGCCGCACACCCTAGTTCCATCCAGCGAAAATAAATTACAATTTGGTTAATCTACAAAACTGTAACACACTTAGATCATGTTTTTATCAAATGGAGTGAAAAAGCAGGTTTTATATCGATAAATACCATGGGAATACCCATGTCCCAATTGCTTGAAATAATTTTGAAAGTTAGTATTCTGATGTCACCGGAAGAAGCACAACAATGCCTACGTCACGACAAATTTCACAGACTTGGGGTGCGTTCGTTTCACGTCTCCTGGACATGTTCCAACTGTTCTGTCCTGGTCTTATCCCTAGAGGCACTGATTTTCCGGAATCGCGGAAATACCTATCTGAAACGGAATTCCCAATTTTTTTTCCAAAACATTATTTAACTTTAAATAGCTCATTTGATTAATTAAAAATTATTTTTCGAACTAGAAATTATGGACACCGACATCTGCCTGTGCTACGCTACGACACTAGTACCTTTGTATGTTACGCCAAATGTAGAGTATCTAGACGTTTTACCGGTCGTGTTTTCTTCGCTTATTCCCGGCGATTTAACGGGAAAAACCGAACATTGTGAGCTAAAATTGTCCAATATTTACTCAAATGAAAGATATGTTATGTTTGCTTATTAATTTTTAACATTTGCGGCATTGCCATATTTCCGATCTCACAAAGGAATGCAGTAATTGCATATTGTATGCCAGGCTTTGTTCAAAATAAATTATACAAGGGAAGTGGTTTATAGTATGATCGTTTATAATTATTTTCCCGATCATATCGTAAAGAAAAAGTCCGCCGAAGTCGGTGTCGTGGCGTATTCGTGTTTAAATTTAAACCAAAAATAAATACAAACTACTGACATGTTTTACCTCATTGCATATTTATTTTACACCAGCAATTAATTGCGCGGTGTGTGTGTGTGTGCGCGCGCGCGTGCGTGCGTGTGTGAAACAAAAACAGAATTTGTTTAATACTGAAACGGAAAAAAATGGAATTTGTAACATTATAAAACGGAAAAGGGAAAAATCTGAAACGGAAAATCAGTGGCTCTATATCCCCTCTCCAGATATCGTAAGACTTAGCAAAATTATTGGTTTTAAGGGTTTGTAACGTTTTGTATTGAGACACTTACTTGTCTGAACTTTATTGTTACTGAAAATTTTCACGAAGTGTGAAGAAAAATCTCACAAATGCACAACAACAAATCGGATGTTTATTGCGCGAACCATGCACGAGAAAACAAACCGAACCAAAATGATAACGGTCACGTGATATACCAACGTCTGACATTGAAATGGAAATATCCCCTCTAAAAATAGATTGGACCTCGCTTGCTTAACGTTTTTTTCTCGACAACACGTTTTGTGAAAAAAATGCAAAAAATGCATTTCGTGGTTTTACAAACATCAGGATTACCAAAAAGCACTTCAGGTGAATGGAAATGTGTATTCTAAATAATAAAATGTAAGTAAAGTGCAATTTTATTTGTGAAAAATGGGGTTTAATAGCGAAAAACAACGCTGTAATGGTTAACAAATAAACGTAACTAGGGTGTGTCCCTTTAACTTGTTCTTAGGATTGTATAGATCTTTGTTTTCCCATTCTAGATAATGATTCACTATATCTAAATTAGCTAACGTTTTTGACAAAAACAATATATATAAAGTCAGAAGCAAAATATGATGCTTTCACCATAGCAACTGTCATATTGCCTTCCAATTTCGAGTCACAGAAGTGTTTAAAGTGTTTCGTTTAACGACACCACTAGAGCACATTGATTTATTAATTATGGGCTATTGGTTGTCAAACACTTGGTAATTTTGACATTTTTGAAAGGAAACCTGCTACATTAATCCATTAGTAGCACAGAAAGCATTGCACATACCATGGCATTTGATATACTAGTTGTGGTACAGTGGCTTGAAAAAAAAATTGCACAAAGGGCCCACCTATGGGGATCGATCCGAAACAGACCAAGCGAGCACTCTACCACATCTCACTCCCTAAAAAAAAGAAGAAAAAACAGTACGTTCTCACCTATCTCTAAAGATAGACAAGGCGAAAATGTAGTATGCCCACTTTGACATAAACTAAAGTGAACAAATCCATTGGAGATAGGTGGGGGTGAGTGGGGGTGGATTACAAGGTGCTGAATACCACACAGATACAGAACTTACCACATACAGGGAGACAACTTACCTTTCACAAGCTGGCTGGTTCTTACCACAGTAGAGTGAGGATGGTCAACCTGCATGTCAAAACCTGGAATAAAAACAGGAAAGTTTAGTAGTGCTCCACATTTTTTGATTTATTAATCATCGGCTAATGGATGTCAAACATACTGTCATTTTGACAGTCATAGAAACCCGCCACATTGTTCCATTAGTAGCAAGGGATCTTTTATATGCACCATCCCAGACAGGATAGCACATACCACGGCCTTTGATATACCAATCATGGTGCACTGGCTGTGACGAGAAATGGCCCAATGGGCCCACCAACGGGGATCGATCCCAGACCGACCGTGCATCAAGCGAGCGCTTTACCACTGGGCCATGTCCCGCCCCTGAAACTGACAGCAAATAGGCAGTAAATGCCACTCAAAATACCAGTCACAAAGCATTGATCAGGATGGAAAACAAAACAAAAAAATTGGAGGGGATTATACCATTTGACTCTTAGCACCCTAGGGAAGTGTTCTACTGACTGAGCTAGACCCCAGCCCTGAAATTCCCAGTGTAAGCAATGAAATATTGTATTTAATGACGCACTCAACACATTTTGACAGCTATATGGCGTCAGATATATGGTTACGGACCTCACAGATAATGAGAGAGGAAACCAGCTGTCGCCACTTCATGGGCCACTCTTTTCGATTAGCAGCAAGGGATCTTTTATATGCACCATCCCACAGACAGGGTAGTACACAACACGGCCTTTAATATACCAGTCATGGTGCACTGGCCGGAACGAAAAAATAGCCCAATGGGCCCATCGATGGTGATTGATCCCAAACAGACCGCACACCCAGTATAAGCAAGGAATACCTGTAATTGAATGAAGCATCTAACATTGATATTAATGGCCATTCAGTAAAAATTTGCATTTTCTCTTACTAAATCGGGGAACATTTTGTTTTTAAAATCTCGATTAGCGTTATTTCTAGACAATTGAAAATTGATTAGCAATTAGTGTTTTACCAATTCATGACACTATACTGTACTGAACAGAATGTTGCCTGTAAAGAATTCATGTTATTTATTCTTTTCTAAGGGCATTACCTTAAGTGACAAATTATTTGCGATAAATAATAATATGAAAAAGAAAACCACACAATATACTAACCTAATGTCTGAAGTAGAATGTTCTCATTGGTTACAAGTTCCTGAGCTTGTTCAAGATATGTCTGCAAAAAAAAACACACACAGATTGCAAACAAATGGTACACACAAATGCAAAAGGGTACAGGGATTTACCTTGTTTTTCTGAAATGGGGGTCCCTTTTGGACTCACCTCTTTCTTTTCTGGGGGTCCCAACCTGAAAACAAAGGGTCCCAAAACCACACAATCGACAGAGAGCTGCAGACAACAAATCACGTGTATACTATATGTTTCATTAAAGTAAATTTAACAAGTTGTGTTGTTGCTTTTCCTTTCGGGAAATCAATGTCAGTATTCATTGTTTATTCTTTCAAAATCAACATTTCACTTTGATCTGTATTTGAACCATTTCCTGCAAACTAAATGACACTCACAATACCATGCGTTGTTTATGAATAGTGCTACTTGTTTGTTAATGCAAATCAGAACATTTAACCAATTTGTTTTATTTGACCGGGAATTTCCGATTGTGTTCGGCCTGTCGACGAGAAGTTCCGAATGATTGCAAATCCGCCATCTCTTTCCGGAAATTACTAACTTTACCCGATTAAGCGCAGCAAAGGATAAAGACGCAGTGTTCCCAGAGATTAAAACTTTTTGTTTTCCATATGGGGAATCCCCATTTGAATATGCAGTTTAAAGGTAGAAAAGAAATAGTGTGTTACACAGAATGATCGATCTTTGATAGTGGACAGGGTTACTGAAAATGACCCACGGTACGCAGTATCTCTATTTCTGCGGGTCCAGTTAAGTTTTAGTGCGTCCTATACGCAAGTTTTGTGCGTCCGGTATATCCCTAAGGGTATATCAAAAGTGTAGAAAGATGCTGTTCAAGTCATACAAACTGGATCATCAATTTTAAAATGGCCACCGTCAAACACCCATAATATATGACCACCATTTACAACTATACCTGTAAACACATTACATAACGGAATAAAAAGAGGTCAACAAAGAATCATACGAGTCATCAATTTCTCGAAAACATAAAGAGAGCAGTGTCTGTCTGCACACCTCAACATAAGCATCTAAATTATAACAACTATTATATTGTTGTGTTCTCTGGGATGGACTACAAATTGCTAATTTTACCTTTAGTAACTTTTTTCTTTATGTACAAATGAAAGAAAGAAATGTTTTATTAAATAACACACACTCAACACATTTTATTTATGGTTATATGGTGTCTGACATATGGTTAAGGATCACACATATATTTAGAGAGGAAACCTGCTGTCGCCACTTCGTGGGCTACTCTTTTCGATTAACAGCAAGGGATCTTTTATATGCACCATCTCACAGACAGGATAGTACATACCACGGACTTTGTTACACCAGTTGTGGAGCACTGGCTGGTGCGAGAAATAGTCCAATGGGTCCACCAACGGGGATCGATCCTAGACCGACCGCACATCAAGCGAACACTTTACCACTGGGCTACATCCCGCCCCGTATGTACAAATGAAAGCCATCGCGAACATACTAAACTGGATATTCAAATTTACCACTGGGCTACATCCCGCCCCGTATGTACAAATGAAAGCCATCGCGAACATACTAAACTGGATATTCAAATTTACCACTGGGCTACATCCCGCCCCGTATGTACAAATGAAAGCCATCGCGAACATACTAAACTGGATATTCAAATTTACCACTGGGCTACATCCCGCCCCGTATGTACAAATGAAAGCCATCGCTAACATACTAAACTGGATATTCAAATTTACCACTGGGCTACATCCCGCCCCGTATGTACAAATGAAAGCCATCGCGAACATACTAAACTGGATATTCAAATAGGAATAATCTATCATCACATCAGGGGAGCCCAACTGATAATTCTTTTTTTTTTTATTGTAACTAGTCATTAACCTTCTGACTACTGCAGGCGAGATATCTCGCCCGACGTCACGTCAGTCGATATACGGTACACTGTATACAGTGCATTCCCCAATTCATATTTCCCGCCGTTTTGCACACGACACTCACCGGAAACGGAAATATAATTAAAGAAAAAAGATTTTTTTTCAAAATGGTGGTTTTTGTTTTGATTTTTTTCAATTGAAAATACCTTGAAATTTTGAGTTCAAAAAGTGGTTTTCGGCAAGTATTTTCGCTTGACAACAATGGTGGCACGTCGCGGTAATTTTCAGGGATCGATAGCTGATTGTAACAGCTAATTTGATAATAAATTTGATCGTTTTACCAACAACGAAAATTACCAAATATTGCAATATGAATCGTAATTAGGGTCTTAAAAAAAATTCTGGTCAGAAAACCACTGTTATCGGGAATAATGGACATAAATACTGGACAGCTGGCCACAAATACCCGTAAGTAAACGCAACTTTTTCGATTTTTTGCCTAATTTTAATCACCATTAGCCGATCTAAAATAATAAAAATTACAAAAAAAGACACGAAAATAATACTTACCGATTCATATATGAACTTTATTTCATGTATTTATGAAACATTTAAGTGAATATATGTGAGTAAAAATTATAAACTTGTACCCACTCAACGTGGTTTTTGTTAAAAATTAATCCAGTAGTCTAAAGGTTAATACCCTGGGATTTATCCAGCCATTCTACAGTACTGAACACAGGGCCCTTCCCAAAAGCAAGTGGCAATGAAAATTCCCAATTTGTTTGTAAACATTTTTGTAATGAAAGAAAGAAATGTTTTATTTAACGATGCAGTCAACACATTTTATTTACGGCTATGTGACGTCAGACATATGGTTAAAGACCATACAGATATTAAAGAGAGGAAACCCGCTGTCGCGACTTCATGGGCTACTCGTCTTTTAGCAGCAAAGGATCTTTTATACGCACCATCCCACAGACAGGTTAGTACATACCACGGCTTTTGATATACCAGTCGTAGTGCACTGGCTGGAACGAGAAATAACACAATGGGGCCACTGACGGGGATCGATCTCACACTGACCGTGCATAGAACATGTGAAGTACTACTGGGCTACATCCCGCCCCATTTTTGTAATGATGTCTGTTTTAATAAATTAATTTAATAATGGTACATTGCATTATTCAACGGCCTAAAAAAACCCATCCCAATTACGATTAAAGTGTGCTAATTTTCCCAATGTCATAAGACCATGTAGAAAAAGTTCTGGATATAATTTCTGGATATATTCCTGACACCTCTATCTTAAACAAATGTAAGTACATAAATAGTACCTCTCAAAAACCTACAAACCCCGACAGACAGAACAAAATGACAATTGTGCATACTTCACTCTTGACGTCAAGGGCTGGGCCCTCTCTGTGAAGACACATGTGAGCAACCTTCAGCACATGTTCCAACTTCCGCAACTGCTCCTCCACCTTGGCAGCCAGAAAGAGACATGCAGGAGCCATAACCTTAAAAAAAAATAAAAAAATAAACAAATGAAATATCTAACGACACCCCAGCACAAAAATTATTAAAGATCACAAACTGAAACCGTATCTACACATAATACACAGATTTCAATATCACCTGCAAAAAAATTCATAATGGAACAAGCAGAGATATAGTTTTAGGATAATTCCCAAAAACCAAAATTTTTGAAACATCAATAGAACATTGCAAGTACTGTACTTTTAAATAAATGTTGGTGTTTAAAAGTTATTTAGTAATATTTATCTGTTTAAACAACAATAAATGGTGACCGATCAAAACAATTTCGGAAAACTTCGCAGGTCACATATCATTACAAAACTGCTTACTAAACAGGTGAACACGTTAATTGTTCCAGCTTCATTTGTCGGCTTGGGATTAATCGACACGGGTGGTTGGGTATGGTAGGGTATAGCCGACTAGTAATGAAAAGACCGATTAGCACAATCAACAATGCAAACAGTCACTGTGTTTTTAACGTGTGGCTGCAATCAAGAATGTTTAGGTATATTTCGCTATCTTGGTACTTATATTTTACGAGAAATAAATTAACTGGACACCGTTTCTATAAATAGAAATCGGCTACTGCTTCCGGATAAGTTTGCTGTGACAAATGACGTTTGAAAGCAGATGTACTTTGTCATTTTGTAGACCACACAGACATCTGACTTGGTTAGTTTTATATAGGGGGGTCGGCTTATATACACGGTCTATAATTTTAAAGCCGATTTGGAGGGTGAAACTGCATGGAGTCGGCTAATACACAGCGATATACGGTATCAGTGGGTTCAATGACATGGATCGAAAGTGTTTTGTTTAACAGCATCACTAGAGCACATTGATTTATAAATCATTGGCTATAATTTTTACCTATAATCTTAAAGAGGAAACATACTACAATTTTTTATTTTTTTTTATATGCACCATCCCACATACAGGATAGCACATACCAGTTGTGGTGCACTAGCTAGAACGAGAAATAGCCCAATGGGCACACGGACAGGGATCGATCCTAGACCAACCGACCATCAGTCAAGAGCTTTACCATTGGGCTTGGTAGAATTTGGGTGCAGGATATACTTACATTGCGATGGAATCGAGTGAAGCTTTGGAACATGTAAAAACGATGCATGTACACAATTGCTGTGTTGATGCACAGCTGATTTCTGATAAAAGTTAAGGAATTTTGTAAAAACAGGCTTTTAAAAATAATGAATCCAGACATGTTAACAGAATCATGGCTTATTAATGTGTATATATTTCAAATCAAATCAAAACAAGATTACGTAAATTCCCATGTTAATTCCCATGTTAATAAACATACTAAAGTTTTTAATGTAGGGAAACTTTATAATGTACGACAATCAGTGACATACATTGATTAAAAATACAATTTTAAAGGAAGCTCAAAATTTAGGTTTTGTTTATTGCTGTTGTTCACCAATATGTTCTGTGAGACCTTATAAATATGGTGCCCTGTTTATTAACAATATAACTTGCCGTCTTGAAAACATTATTAGGATTAGCTCTGGTAAGCAAAACGCTTTACGACAAATTACTTATTGTTAGTCTTAAAAATGGTAAAACCCCAGTTATTTTCTGACAAAACTGCAATTATTGGATTAAATTACGTCACCAAATTTAAATAAAATTTGTGACTGGCAAATACCAGACCTAGTCCTGGTTATATTTTTATATTCCCCTCCCCCCCCATCCCCATCTGCACAAGGCAGAAAATAGTCTGGTAATGGTCAATTTATGGTCACAACAGGCCTCAGAGAACTGAAAATGTGCAACCCATTTCCATTATGCTTAACCTGTAACAGGCTGTTATGTTCATGTAAATGGTGTCCTTAAATGAGCAAACAAAAAATAGGTTATGTTAAATTAAGATTTGTGCGACTGAAATTATCATTTTTGCAATTTTCAAGGGCTTGTACAATGAATTTTTTTGACAATGTTGATACTTATTTTTAGTTATATATTTTTGAGGCTACCCACTTAAGCTGAAAACACACTAAAATGTCCAGATTATTTTCTTTATTATCGTTTCCAGACAAGAAATAATTACAATGCTCACAAACTTCGATTTACCCCCCCCCCCTCCGTGTATTAGTTTATTTCCATGTCTAATATTGTCATACTAAAATGTAATATGCATATCTGATTACACTTAAATGGTCCAAATATAGTTTCTTAAAGACACAATACCCATCTCCCTTCACTTTTTGGCTAAATGTGGTGCAACTAGAATCTATCTAAAGTCTGAATCAAAATATTTACAACTATGATATATTGCTTTTCTATCTTTATTTTTCATTAAATGTTACCCACATTTTGTCCAGACAGAAATCTTGAAAAAAACCCCATTACAATGACGATTTCAAACACTAGGTGATAATTATGTCACCTATATCGACTTCGCTGAGATCGCATAGGGGGAAAAGCATGTAATTTTGTGTCCACTGCCATTTTGTCTTTTTATGGAATACTCTCCAAGAGGGGTGAAAGGATATAACTTAATCTAACAACGTCATGTGTTATGATATAAAAGCAAATGTGAAGACATCATATCGAAGTAGATACTGGTGACATCGTTAGTCTCATATGTGGAATGTGTGTCACTGTAATGGTTTTCTCAGAACTTTTGTCTGGACAAAATCTGAAAGAAAGGCAACGGTAATTAAAGGTAGGATATTAATTTAATGTAGTTGTTAAAAATTCGGTTTGGACTTTAGGTAACCAATCTTACGGCAAAACTTCTAAACATTCAGGCATAAGTTTTGTGTTAGTATTAGCATGCATGCTGGAATGTTTGGAAGTCTTTCTGTTAGTATGAAATAATTTGTTGCTTGATGAACAATAAAAGCAGAACTTATGCTACTAGACAGTTGTGTTAGTATGTTTGACTTATTTTGCAAATTATTCTGGACCCATAGCATGGGGTCACAGAGTACACAATTTTATTGATCGGCATCAGAACAAGTTTAACAAAAATCGCGTAAAAAGGCACAAAAACAAATGCCGGTTTATGCTCAGGAAAACGCGAAATACGCATTTATTTGATTGTTTTGGTTCCGTTTGTTTCCAAGAAAATTGCAAATGGCGGTTTTCTGCGAACGACACGAGCCATGCGCGGTATATCGGTAACTGTATTCTGGATACACTTGAAGTCTTTGACCCATGTCTTGTATCAAATTTGCTGCCTGTTGTCTATAGTCAAGTTCCTTGTCGGCGTCTATACCACATTTTCGACTTGGGGTATTCATAAGTTGCGATTTCGTGAAGATCCATCTGTCCCCTGCCATTACCTAGTACCGAGACGAACAGACATCGACGCATGCGCATTGTCTAAAAACACTTCCGCATTTCAGACCTGAAAGTATTGTCATTGGTCCAAAAATAATTCTTGTTCGTTCATAAAATCAAAACGTAACATATTTATATATTTAATATTATTGTGTATACTAAGATACTAAAATTTAGCAAATACCTGAATTTAATATTTATAGATTTATCTTTAAAAGACAACTTCAGTTCAGTTCATTTTATTACGTCACAGCAAATTCCACCAGCAAGGATCCAATATGGTTTCAGCCTTGTTACTTTTTTAGGATTAATCACAAAAGGATCGTCGATGTATTGCACAAAAATCCATTTTAAGGAAACATTTCTTGGTTGAAAACAGTTAAGGTTCGTATGCGAAGCACAAATATATCCCGAAAAAATGTTGTTAAGCTTGAAAAACACATTTTTGAGTGTTACTTCTCCAGACAGAATTTCACTGCGACTAGCCCGGTCGGCCATTGTGGACGCGTCTGTCGACAACATGAAGTAGACTTCCCAGTAGCCACCGGGTGACCTACTTGAAGTGTGGCGCCATTATAAGCGAGCTCTAAGTCTAGGTCAACCAGAACAGGTCAGCTATGGCTAAATGTTTTTAAGTAGGCAGCGATGGTACATTTTATAAAGTAGATCTGTTTGAAATACTGACATTTTATGTGGAATTTATTATTGTTCTGAACTTAAATCATACATTTTGGATATCACAAAGTTTATTTTAGCCCATCATGTTGCTGTCAATGTGACTGTCTTACTTAAAAGGCTGAAGTGAAACTTGCATGGTGATCTGCCTCATCCTGGTATGTGAAAAATTATTTAAATTTGTATGCGTAGCTCGTACTATAAATTTAGTACCGTAGGGTAATTTTATTTTTGGTTGACAAATTATTCCAAATCTTAGATTTACCTTTTATTACTGACGCCATATAACCGTAAATAAAATGTGTTGAATGCGTTGTTAAATAAAACATTTCTTTCTTTCTTTTATTATAATTTTTTTTAGAATATGATGCGTGGAAAGACCCATCTTGTTCGAGGGACAAAAAGCCGGACACTGTCTGAAGGGAGTTTGTGTAGCTATAGCCACCGGACATGCATGCTTAACCGACTGGATGGGTTTGAATACTGTCTTAAGCATATTCTCGAAGATAAAACTGCTCCCTACAAGCAATGCAGTTTTGTTTCCAGCAGAAAAGCTAAACGGTGTCCTAATGCTGCTTCCAAGATCGACAGAAAAGACAGGTGAGCAAAGACTTGGAAAGGAATAAAAGTGTGTTTTGTTAAAAGACACCACTAGAGAGAGTACATGGATTTATTAATCGTCAGCTATTGTATGTCAAACATTTGGTAATTTTGACAATGACATTGTCTTAGGGAGGAAACCTGTATTTTTGTATTAGTAGCAAGGGGTGTTTTATATGTACCATCCCACAGACAGGATAGCACATACCAGTTATTTACTAGCCCAACATTGAATATCACTAGTCATGGGAGTGGGGCTACCATAATCTAGAAGCCCTGTTAATATAACAATTCTGAAAAATTAAATATCTCGTGTACCACAAAGATATTTGATGTCAGTGTCATAGATGTTATCCCAATGCGTACATGACGCGCCGGGCCCCCACCTTTTATAAAAAAAAAGTTATTAAAATATTTGAATACTTTTTTTTTTTTCCCTCGTGCACATGATGAACATAGATTCAACCATAAACCAAGTTTTATTGATGTGGGACTTGCATGTAAAGATGGTGAATAATGTTAAGCAAAACACAAAAGTTGATTCTCTCATTGCAGCCACAGACTGGCAAGTGAAGTTTATGAGGGGAGGGGGTTCGAGACTTGCTTTCCGGGAAACTGTTTAAAAAAAAGAGGACAAATTTGCTTGAATGGGGGAAGGAGCATTTTGACACCCGGAACCTACAGTGCATGTTTTAAAAACCGAGTTGTGATGAAACACACATGTATGCCTTTTCTTTTGTGTTAAAACTGTCATGCAGCTGCTAATCAAATAATTGCTTCAAGTCTCGAAGGGGGCGGGATGTAGCCCAGTGGTAAAGCGTTCGCATGATGTGCGGTTGGTTTGGGATCGATCCTTATCGGTGAGCCCATTGGGCTATTTTTCGTTCCAGCCAGTGTACCACGACTGGTATATCAAAGGCTGTGGGAATGGTGCATATAACAGATCCCTTGCTACTAATGGAAAAAAATATAGCAGGTTTCCTCTCTATGACTGTGTCGAAATGACTATATGTTTGACATCCAATAGCCGATGATCAATAAATCAATGTTCTCTAGTGGTGTCATTAAACAAACAAACTTTTTGTTTTCAGGTCTTGAAATAGGAAGTAAAATACGGCCTGATGTTATTTTTTATAAATAGCAGGCTAAAAGAAATATGTTCTGCTGAAAAAACAAATATAGCCTGTTGGAAGTAAGACGGCACAGGGTGAGGGGAGGGCAGGGCTCGAACATAAGAATTTGTCTCCTACAGCAATTTTTATAAGAGTTGCCATGGGTGAAACAGCCCACCGATGGCAATTTTGAGTCTGCCTATGGCAATTTTGAGTCTGCCTATGGCATTTTTTTTTTTTTTTTAAAGTGACATTTGCAGAAAATAAATATGACTAAAAGGTTATTTTGCTGTATGTAGACATATTTCAAATGTGAAAATGTTAAATATTGGCAGATTATGTGCACCAGGTGTTTTACCGACGACACAAAAGTGCCATCGGTGATACTTTCTACCTACAGCAATTCATATCTCAGCAACAGCATTTGCCGTTGGTGCCGTTGTTAAGTTCGAGCCCTTGAAGGGTTTGGGACATGAGGACTTCTGAGATGCATTTTAGATCATAATGGAATTAAAATGTAACAGTATCACAAGCTAAATAGCAGGGCCCAGTAACATAAAGCACTCGTAACACTTACGTCAGATGTACACCATACGAGAACAGGGTCCGGTAACACATAATGTGTGGTGTATGTCTGACGTAAGTGTTACAAGTGCTTTGTGCTACCGGGTCCACATGAGTTAATTGTACATGTTGTATCAGGCATCAAAATAAGTCGAGAATGGTTGTTCAGGTTATTGGGAAGTTACCATATGTAAGAAAAGTCGAGAACGGTGTTTCGTTGTCGACAAAAATTTCAACATAACGGTGGTTTAGTTTCCAAACGTAAATTGGCAATGCATTCCAGACTTCCACGTTTCATTTTCTCCTAAGGAATTGCATCGATGTTCGTGCACACTTGAGAAATTGCAAGCAATTATAGTCATTCTGCATTTAAGCAGCGTCCAGTAGATGAATTTACTTCCGCGCTTCATTTTCTTGTATGAAATTGCACCGATGTTCATGCGGACTTGTGCAATTGCAAGCAATTTCGGCAATCCGCGTTTAAGCAGCGCCCACTAGATAAATTTACTTCCAGATTTCGTTTCTTGTACCGATGTTCACACGCACCGATACAATTTCAGAACGTCTGCGTTAAAAGTAGTAGTAACAGAATTTCAGTTCTAACTTTCATATAGTTGTGGTAACCTATAGGTTACCAGGCTATATTTTGTGGTAACCTATAGGTTACCAGGCTATATTTTGTGGTAACCTGTAAATGGGTTACCAGACAATACTAATTTCAATGCCTGTTGTATCCAATGTTAACTTTATTTAACTATAAAGTTACATGATAAGTAAAAATCTGTAAGCCCCCTGGCAACGATACAAAGATGGTGGGTCTCACCGGTGCACAGCTATTTGTATCTACCAGTGCAAAGTTATTAATGTGCTATGATAAATAGTAATATATAATTTTACGTCACATGTATACATAGATCTGTCTCTTAAAAAATGACCTGCAGGTTTTTTTTGTAGTTTTAGTAGGTGAATTTCTAATTCACCTGCTAGGTAAAAAAAAAAAATGGAGCACTTTTCACAGGCCATTATTTTGAGTCCTGGGCTGCTGTTACTCAAACATTCTTTTCTTTTCCACAGCTATTGCCAGGAACATGCGAAAAAAGCTTCCATTTTGCGCGTCAAGTCTGGTATGAAGAAACGTCCGAAGGAGACATCGGAAAGTTTGCTGGATGAACTGGCATCGTGTAACAACCCATCAGCGTCGGTGGATGTTGGTCCACCAGCCAAACGATCCAGACTGCCATCCGATAGCATTATCAGCAAAGTGTTGGGTACATTGGGTGTTTTTTTTAACTCGGTAAAACATATAATTTTATACATGAACCAAGGCATAATATTTCATGAGGACTGTTGTTCTATTCGCGTGTCGGTTATGCAACTTTAAAATCACGAGAACCGCCAATCGGTTATGTGGTGACAGTGTTCAAGATTAAAAATTTGGGGTAGTATCCCAGTTGGATACTAACATTTCAAAATCTGGTATCCCACCTGAGAATTTAGTATCCCACTTAAAAATGAAATTCATAAATAATATCGTAACAAACTTGGATGACACTCTTCTCCTTCCCAGTCTATTGCAAAATACGCAATTGTGGAATTCGTGAAAATTGCAATCAAACGGAATCTATTTTTGAATAATACTAACATACGTTAATATTTAGCAGTAATTTATAAGTGATTCTGACATTATCAATGATAAATCTACCTGTATCAATTTTCTGCAGATGTGGAATCAATATCTCAAATAAAATTTGAAGGGAGGAAACATCCAACAAAAGTATATAGTATATAGCATAAAGTATATTTTATTTTTAACAATAAGGAAAAACAAAATCCAATATAGTCCACACAAAAGAAATGCTGCAGAGAACGAAAAACTTCGCAGCAATCTCCACGGCATTGCCGATTGCCGCAGGCAATTGCAGGGGTTGGTGAAATCCCCTCTAAAACAGACACCCACAAGGCCAAGTAATAAGTAGGTTTTTTTAGTCATAGAAGTAACACAATCCTTACTAAATTTGAAACATACTTGCTAATAAAAAAAACCCACAAACAAGTTAATATTTATTTTGAATTCATTTTGGTTCAAGAACTATAACGCTTTATAACCTTGGAACATTTTGTTTCAAAAACTTTCATTAGCGACATTATCTGTTGAAAATCGAGTAGTAACAACATTTATTTAATGTTTTAGAATTGTGTAGTGATATCTGCATAGCCCTGATAACACCAGTATAAAGTGATGTCAGCTTATGTGACATTCCCACCTGACTTCAGATTTACGTTAATTGGAATATCAATAAATTAGCATTACTACAGGTAACCTTTGTACCTAATGTTAAAATAACTATATGACATGACACAAAATAACCTGCTGTTTAAAAATGTGCTGAGGTGCTTTTAACTATTCCTTTCTTTATCTTATACAAATATACTAACCTTGATATTTGTATTGTGTTTTTACATTTCCCCACATCTCCTTACACGTTGGTTTTACATAGTTATATAAATAATATTTTCCTGTGCTTACTTTTTGTGATACCCAATAGCCGATGTGTATGCTTGTGCCTTGGTGTCATTTAAACATTCATTAATTCATTATGTTATGCAGATTATGCGACGTCGAGTGATTCCGAAGTCGAGACACCACAGGTAGACCAGTCGTGGCGAGGTGATGGAGACAGTGACGCAGAGAGTATTGACAGTGAACAGGAGGATGTTCTCAAGTTTGTACTGCTGATTTTATATCATTTTATAAATACTGTGAAACCGCTTAAAACCACACATGGCGGGACATAGTCCAGTGGTGAAGTGCTCATTTGATGTGCATTCAGTCTAGGGGCAGTCCCTGTCCGTGGGCCTATTGGGCTATTGTCATTCCGGCCACTGCACTACGACTGGTATATCAAAGGCCGTGGTATGTGCTGTCCTGTCTATGGGATGGTGCATGTAAAAGATACCTTGCTACTAATGGAGAAAATGTAGCATGTTTCCTGTATAAGACTATATGTAAAAATTACCAAATATGTGACATCCAACAGCCTGTGATAAATTAATCAGTGTGCTCCAGTGGTGGTGTTAAACAAAATAAACTATATCAGTGAAACTGCTTTAAAAGCAGACACCGACAGAACAAAAGAAAAGAATGTTTGTTTTGTTTAACAACACCACTAGAGCACATTGGTTTATTAATCATTGGCTATTGGATGTCAAACATTTGGTAATTCTGACATATAGTTTTAGAGAGGAAACCAGCAATTTTTTTTCCATTAGTAGCAAGGGATCTTTTATATGCACCATCCCACAGACATGATAGCACATACCACGGCCTTTGTTACACCAGTTGTGAAGCACTGGCTGGGATCAGCATTAGGAGAGCACTTTACCACTGGGCTAAGTCGTCTCCAAGACCAATTAAAACATCTGATAATAAGGGGTATCTGGTTTAGAGAAGTTGTAATTGCCAGGAAAGTCGAATGATCGCTCTCCCTCCCCTCTACGGTCAGCTGCAAAGTTTTAGGAGAGCAGCAAATTGATCGCCTTGGATTAACATTTTTAATATATTTTTATTTGAAGCTAGATGTGATTGCTTGCCTAGCACCAATTCAGGATAGAGATCTACAGCGTGCCTTGATTTAGCTCATGGCAAAGACTAGAAAGGTATATGGTTACGGACCACACAGATATTGAGAGAGGAAACCCGCTGTCGCCATTTCATGGGCCACTCTTTTTCAATTAGCAGCAAGGGATCTTTTATATGCACCATCCCATCCCCAAAGAAGTTCATTCATTTCAAATACTTGAGTTCAACACATTTTCGAGAAAGTCATAAGCCCTCACAGAAGCTTTCGGTAGTGCGTTATATATTAAAGTAATACAGTTGATAATTTCCACTAGCCCAGACCAAACATTCACTACCCGAAACCGAGGGTTAGTGGATTTGTCGAACACTGCAGATACACATTCATTCAATAAAATGTTTTTTAAAAATATTAACAGATTATAACTGTTTTTAGACATGCTGGAGTATATACAGCTGAGGAGGTGGCACTGATTCTGCGAGACAAGTTGATCCGACTCCAGTCTCTGTACATCGACCAGTTCAAACGACTTCAGCACGTGATGAAGGAGAAGAGACGGAGATATTTACACACATACAAGCACGATCGCGAAATGTTTGGTACCTAAAATTATTATGTTAATTATAGAATACAGTATTTAACTGGAAATAAGCCATGGGGTGCCGAGACAACTCATTATGAACTTAGCAGATGGTGAATTTATTCTTGGACATGAATAAAGGGCTAATTTCTTAAATGCCATCAAAAAGAAAGGGGGTACTTATTCAAAGACATGGGTTAATTTCCGGTCATATACAGTAATTAAATTGTTTTAAAAACCCCAAATATTCTTTGAGATGCATTTTGCACATTTGTAAGGAATAGGGCTAAAAGCTTTCTGCCAAAAATTAATAATTTGAGGGTACATAATAAAAACAAAACAGATCATGTAATTGCTCCTACTAGGTGGTTATGAGTTTGAGGTGTTTTGAAATTGGATGCTGCATTTTATGTACACATTTTAAATAGCCGTTTTCTTACTATAAACTGTCAAAAATCTAAAACAAAATATATCTACTAATTACCAAGATTTTAGGAAAGTAATTTGATCCTTTGTAACCTCAGGTAGAACTACTGGCAACTTTGGCACACTGCTGTTGCCAGAAAAGTAATGCCTATATCTCATTTTCTTTGTCAAGGGGAGACAACCCCCCGCATATACAGGCCTCGGGGGAATTTAGATTCTATGGATTTAACACTTCGGTTTCTGTGTTATGTATCCATGGAAAACTTGTAATTTCAATTTTCATGGTAATGATGGAATTTTCTTAGTTGAAGTTTGTTTTGATTAACAACACTACTAGAGCACATTGATTTAATGATCATCGGTTATTGGATGTCAAACATTTGGTAATTTTGACATATAGTGTTATAAAGAAAACCTGTTACATTTTTAATTTAATTAGTAGCAAACATCTTTTATATGCACTATCCCACAAACAGGATAGCACATACCACAGCTTTTGATATACCAGTTGTGGTCTACTTGCTGGAACAAGAAATAGTTCAATGAGCCCACAGACGGATCGATCCCAGACCAACTTCATCAAACGAGTGCTTTTCCTCTGGGCTATGTCTTGGGGGCCCCCAACCCCCATTTTGTTACATGAGGAACAGACTTTTGGTTCCACCATTTTCCTGACATGTAATCAGAAACTATAGTTTTTGTGAAATCTGGAGGCCTAGCTCGGAAAACTTACTAGTCTGAACATAACTGTCGTCAAATGGATATAATCACATTTCACATGTTACGGGTATTCATTTGAAGTCGCATAACCTATTTTCTCTTTTCTCCTTCACTCATGCAGTCTAGATGCAGTTTTGTGAGGTCTGATATAAAGAAAACTATAATTTGTTTTTCAGGCAGTATAAAGATTTACAAGAAAGATCCCACACAGAGTCATAAATATGAAAAACTGAAGGCACTGAAAATGTACCACAACAGATATGGCAAGGTTGGTGCTTTTATTAAATTGATTGCTTGCTGTCCATATTATTAATAATTAATTACATTTCCATTGTAATCATTACAATTTAAAACCATCCCATTAGTCCAGCCATAGCAACACATTTTTGTTAATTTGTCAGTGAATGTAAAAATCTTCTTACGGAACATCATATCTGATTAACTTTTTTGTGTTATTGTTAGTAAGTATGTTTTAAATTTATTATAAGGATTGTCTGTTATTTCTTTTACATTCACTGGGGTATGAACAAAGAAAATCATCCGCAAACTTATGTGTTAATGTTTTTTTCCGATTCAGACAGTTTGTGGATTAAGTTGGGTTTTTTTGCAATAAATATTCAGACCAAACAAAAATATAATAATGGTCGACTTTATTCCCTAAATTTGATTATTATTATTCATTGTTGATTTTTTTTTTATTTCCCCAGGAAGCTTTATTGCACCGCCAGTCTAAAGAACGTAGAATTGCTGTTTCTGAGGGCCCGAATTACAAACCACCTTCATATCCCAAGTGCTCTTACATCGGCGACGATTCTAACAAGTGCTGCGAGAGAACCATCCCGCTATCAAAGTTCTGTGCCAAGCGTATCCTTTACCTGCATTTGTAGGGCTTTAACGTAATGACAGCATCGACAGCAATTGTCGTACCATAGCTGTGATACGAATTTCTGTAATCAGGGACTTTACTCGGGATTTATCCCGGCATTCTGTGGGTCCAAAGATAGGCCCCTTACAAAAGAAAGTGGCACTGAACATTCCCAATTTGTATGCTAAAAATTATATATATATATATATTTAACCTTCTGACTACTGCAGGCGAGATATCTCGCCCGACATCACGTCAATCGATATACTGTACACTGTATACAGTGCATTCCCCAATTCATATTTCCCGCCGTTTTGCACACGACACTCACCGGAAATGGAAATATAATTAAAGAAAAAAGATTTTTTTCAAAATGGTGGCTTTTGTTTAGATTTTTTCAATTGAAAATACCTTGAAATTTTGAGTTCAAAAAGTGGTTTTCGGCAAGTATTTTCGCTTGACAACAATGGCGGCACGTCGCGGTAATTTTCAGGGATCGATAGCTGATTGTAACAGCTAATTTGATAATAAATTTGATCGTTTTACCAACAATGAAAATTACCAAATATTGCAATATGAATAGTAGTTCGGGTTTTAAAAAAAATTCTGGTCAGAAAACCACTGTTATCGGGAATAATGGACATAAATACTGGACAGCTGGCCACAAATGCCCGTAAGTAAACGCAACTTTTTCGATTTTTTGCCTAATTTTAATCGCCATTAGCCGATCTAAAATAATAAAAATTACAAAAAAAGACACGAAAATAATACTTACCGATTCATATATGAACTTTATTTCATGTATTTATGAAACATTTAAGTGAATATATGTGAGTAAAAATTATAAACTTGTGCCCACTCAACGTGGTTTTTGTTCAAAATTAATCCAGTAGTCTAAAGGTTAATATATGTCTGTTGTAATAAATTAATTTAAGTAGTGTACTGCATCATTTGGCTTAAAAAAATATCCTAAGTGTGATTTACGCGCGCTAAATTTTCCAATCTCATAAGATGGGACCCTGGCAAAAAATCCTGGATAAATCTGTTTACGGATGTCAGTTTTTTGCCATTTGATAAAAAATTATTGTCTGTCTAAAGGATATTTTTGGTTTTTAACTTTATATTTATTTCTTGCCAAAATGACTGGTTTACAATTGTGTAGGCAAGCTCAAAGTTTTCATAGCTGAGCATTTTGCCTACAGAAAAAACCTTTAAAATGTACCATAGGTAGCAATTTCATTAGTTTAGTTTAAACTTTTACACATACAATTAACCTCAGTGTGAGGAAGCCAACAGATTGGTGTTTTACAAAAAGTATCTTAGTGTGTTGGTACAGGCAGTACAGATTTATTTTTGAAACCTAATATATCCAGAGTTCTGCCAATGGTGATCCATGATAAAATCACAAATTTCACACCTGACATGTTATTTCCACCACTCTTAGGCAGAAGCCTTAACATCAGTATACTGGTTATACCCGCCACTCCTAGGCTGAAGCCTTAACATCAGTATACTGGTTATTTCCGCCACTCCTAGGCAGAAGCCTTAACATCAGTATACTGGTTATATCCGCCACTCCTAGGCTGAAGCCTTAACATCAGTATACTGGTTATTTCCGCCACTCCTAGGCAGAAGCCTTAACATCAGTATACTGGTTATTTCCACCACTCCTAGGCTGAAACCTTAACAACAGTATACTGGTTATATCCGCCACTCTTAGGCTGAAGCCTTAACATCAGTATACTGGTTATTTCCGCCACTCGTAGGCTGAAGCCTTAACATCAGTATACTGGTTATTTCCGCCACTCGTAGGCTGAAGCCTCAACATCAGTATACTGGTTATATCCACCACTCGTAGGCAGAAGCCTCAACATCAGTATACTGGTTATATCCACCACTCTTAGGCAGAAGCCTCAACATCAGTATACTGGTTATATCCGCCACTCTTAGGCAGAAGCGTCAACATCAGTATACTGGTTATTTCCGCCACTCTTAGGCAGAAGCCTCAACATCAGTATACTGGTTATTTCCGCCACTCCTAGGCTGAAGCCTCAACATCAGTATACTGGTTATTTCCGCCACTCCTAGGCAGAAGCCTCAACATCAGTATACTGGTTATTTCCGCCACTCCTAGGCAGAAGCCTCAACATCAGTATACTGGTTATTTCCGCCACTCGTAGGCTGAAGCCTTAACATCAGTATACTGGTTATTTCCGCCACTCCTAGGCTGAAGCCTTAACATCAGTATACTGGTTATATCGTACATTACTCGTTCCAGCCAGTTCCAGCCAGTTCTTCACAAAGGCTGTTGTATGTACTATACTGTCTGTGGCATGCTGTATATAAAAGATCCCTTGTTGCGAATTGGAAAGAGTAACCCATTACATGGCGGCAGCAGGTTTCCTCTCTATAAAATATATGTGTGGTCCTTAACCATATGTTTGACGTCATAAACCATAAATAAAGATGTATTGACTGCGTCATTAAACAAAATATTTCTTTAATCGCACATTATTATTATTTGCGATAATAATAACAGGCTTCGGTGGTGTCGTGGTTAAGCCATCGGACATAAGGCTGGTAAGTACTGGGTTTGCATCCCGGTACCGGCTCCCATGCAGAGAGAGTCTTAATAACTTAATTGGTAAGACCACTACACCCTCTTTTTCTCTCACTAACAACTAACAACTAACCCTCTGTCCTGGATAGCCCAATAGCCGATGTATTTTTCATGCTGGGGTGTCGTTAAACATTCTTTCATTCTGTCCTGGACAGACAACCCAGATAGATGAGGTGTGTGTGCAGGATAGCATGCTTGAACTATAATTGGATATAAGCACGAAAATAAGTTTTTTGTTGTTGGACTATCAAGTAGTGGCTCACATTTATGTTCATGCTTGGGCATCGATTCATTAATAGTTTTGAAGCCTTAATTCTTGACAGATATTCTTCATGATCCACGACAGGTGTTTTTCCACCCATGCAGCTTTGCTGACGGAAGGTGTGGGCGACCCGTTCCTGGATATACCGACCCGCCATTTTGCTCACTACATGTTCCTCTGTACGATCCTGAGCTGAGAATTCATAATCTGGGAAACGTAAGTAGAGACATCTGTAAACAAATCCCTTTATTGTTTACTTAGTTTTAGCAGACTGCTAGGTATTTGTCAGAAAGCATTTCATTTTTATGTTTTTAATCATAATGATTGGTTCTATTGAAAAAAAAAAAGATAAAGTAGAACTATTTCAAACAGTGTTTTGGGGATCAAGCATTAAAAAAAACCCACCATTATTATTTTGTGCAGTTAAAAAAGTGATCAGGTCAGATTGTAATGCATACCATACTAAAAAAAAAGATGTTAATTTTTGGGAAGGACTATAGTAGGGCCACTTAAAGGAAACATGACACGAGACCATATTATAGCTCATTTTAAAAGAAAAATTATATAAAAATAATATACAAATAACTTTATAACAATAAAATACGTGTAGTTAACTTAAAATGAAGAAATTACGCTAATCAGTATCAAAGTACGATTTATGCATATTTCTTCGTGAGCGTTCGGAAAAAAAGGGAAGTGACGTCAGAGCCGCTGTACTCTTCCATTGTTGTTAACTGTTTATATATGGAGTAAGGGGCTTACGATCTTTTCAGTCCAACAGTGCCGTACTGCGCGGCCTTTGGGTGTAAAAATAAACAGTTTAAACGATCGGGATTGTCTTTTTATGGTTTTCCAAAGGATTGTATCCGAAGAAAGACGCGTGTATTTTATCGCAAAAGAAAAGATTGGACACCAACACCGCATAGTACTTTGGTGTCAGCCTATTTACAGCCCGGAGTCCAAACGTTACCCGGAGACAAAAACAGTACTCTTTTGCGAATGCCGAGGTGTACATTGTACATATTTGGCACAAAGATACACCTCAGCATGATGTATTTATATATGTTAAAACAAAAATGTAGAATTTTTTATTTATTTATTTTTTTGAAAAAAAATGATTTTTCATGTTAGGGCTGTAGGCCTACATAACAAAATCTGTATTCACCGTCCGAAGAAGGAAACGTCAATAAGTAATTAAATATGGCATATACAAACATGGGATTTGGCATGAGGATACATCTCAGTACGATGTATTTAAATATGTTTTAAAAAAACGTGTAGAAAACAATAATAATTTTAAATAATGTTTTTAATCTTCGAGCGGAATACGTCACAAAAACGTTCCTCATCGCCCGAAGCCCCAAAGCAACACGAAGTTCAATACAAAATAAACCACTACTGTCGGTGTCGAAATAACTATTATGTTTCATCCACGGGCTGACTTGAGAATCGGAGTGTTGTTTTAGTTAATTGGTCCTTGGTCCTTCTTTCCGTGGCCTGCACATGTGATTCCTGATTGGCAGGTGTATATTGCAGGGTATCGACCAGGTAAGTGATTACCACGGTCTAGACATACGTACAAAATAATTGCCAGTTTTTTTAAGATCACAGGGTATTGTGGCGTAACCTGTCGCGACTATAGTACAATGTTAATGGACATTATCAGCCGCCCTGCTTCATTATTGTAAATAATGCTGTAAAATCCTTGATTAAGTAGACTTTCCCATCTAAAATTACAAAACTGACCAATTACGTAGTACCAAAGAAAAGAAAATTATCACTTGGTTATCGTGAGTGGTCGTTTTTACTCTAACACACCCTACCAATAGGCCTAATAATATGCTACTTTTTTTATGAGAGAAAAATACTATAACCCCATTTCGTTCTATTGATGCAAATAGAAATATATTTAGTTTAAAAGTTGATTATACTCTCAAGTCATTTATGTTGTTTTACAAGTCAGGTTAATGAAAGTGAAGCGCCTTGTCGTAAATTAGAGCGTTTGTTTACACTGTGCATACAGATTTCATTATGTACAGCCGAACATAAAAAATGCGATATTTTCTTTTAAAAAACCCACCCAAAAAATGTTTGTCCTACATTTATATTTTTTACATATTTAAATACATCATATCGAGGTGTATCTTTATGCTAAATATGAACAGTATACACCTCGGCATTAGCATCCGAGTTTTGGTTTTGTCTCCGGGTTACTTTCGGGCTCCGGGCTGTAAATTGGTCGACCGGTCTGGCACCATCAGTTTCTCCACCCTCCGACTCGCTATCCGTTTTTTCTTCAGTATCACTGTTGTAAGTAAATGTGTGTCTTTCTTCATTTACTAACAGCTCATATTGATACGGCAAAACGTTTTGCGAACGAACACTCATTGTTTTGGTAAGCTGTGTAAGACTTAGATTCTTTATGAGTGGTACAGACTAATGCTTTTAAGTGTAAGGCTTCAGATCAAGGGACGCGTCTCTGACGTCACGGACCTCGTGATTGCCCTGCTCATTAAAGATCGGCAATTTCCACTAAGAGCTCGTATCTGGGGTTCTTTTATGGAGATATTTTAAGTAATTAATTTTTTATAAAAAAAAATTTTTTAGGTGATTCAATTTATAATTAATTGTACATGGTTGGTGCCAAATATGGTTTACGTGACATGTTTCCTTTAAGATCTGTTTTGTTTTTATGATTTTACGCTCAAATTATTTTCTGGCAGAAAGCCTGCCCTGCTTTAGTTTGTATACTCAACACAGGGATGTGATTTTTCAGCTTTTTATCTGATTTCAGCTTTTTATCTGATTTCAGCTTTTTTTGCATGCAATAATTTTCATAAAATAGACTGGATTTGATCGGAAATGCTAAAAAATTACCTTTATTTAGATATTATATAGATATTTCAGCTTTTATTTTTAAATAGGTATCACATCACTGTCATCAAAAGGTTGATAATGGTGTACAGCCCCTCAACATATGCTGTAAACATTTAAAGGTGTGTGCAATTATTTATATTGTAGGTTTGCACAGACGACATTAAGCAAGAACCCGACCTGTTGAGACAGGATACTGAAGTGAAGGAAGAGAACGAGAGTGCTGACGTGGATGTGGAATCGCCCCCAGCCCCTAATGACATGTCCGTTGGTGAGAACACTGCTGCAGGATTACTGGCATCCGCTTCTGGAATATCTCTAACAACTGGGGCAACAACAGCAGCGTCAACTTCAGGAACGTCTGTGGCACGGTCATCATCTTCCTTGGAGCTAGTATCAGCCTCAGACAAATATTCGACTCCTGCGATGTCATCTTCTGGAGTGCTACAGTCTGCTTCTGAAGCATCTTCAACACTTGGAGGCGTAGCAGCATCAAACAGTGTGTTAGCACCATCCTCTGAATTGTCATCAACAGCCAAAACATCAACATCATCATCATTGTCTGGAGTGTCAGCAGTAGTTTCTGAAGCATCCTCAGACACAAAAGAAAGAGTCTCAGGACCCCTGCTTTCTTCTGGGATAACAGTTGCCAGTTCTGAAAAAGCTGTAGCTTCTGCAATACAGGTTTCTAGTACTAAAGAATCTGTAACATCTGGAACACCTGTAATTGCTGGCGTACCTGTCTCCAGTTCTGGAGGACTTGCGACATCTGGAACACCAGTTTCCAGTTCTAAAGGACCTGTCTCCAGTTCTGGAGAACCTGTAACTTCCAGAATACCCGTTTCCATTTCTGAGGGATCTGTAATTTCTAGTTCTGAAGTACCTGTAACTTCAGGAATACCTGTATCTAGTTCAGAACAACCCGTGGCTTCTGGTGCGCCTGTTTCCAGGTCTCCTGATGGTCCTGATCCATCTACAGAAGCATCTATGCCCAATGGTGATCCCCCAAAACAGTTTGAGAAATCTTCAGAAGAGGCTGTTCCTAATGGAAACGAAGAAGCAATGGACACTGGTACGTGAAACGTTTTCACGGTGGTGAAAAAGGGAAACACATTGATTAACATTCATCAGCCTCTGCTGAAGTCATTCAGACCAGACTGAACAAATCCAGGACTATCAGTTGAGACAGTATGGCAAGACCCACTAACTATGCTGGTAGTTGGGGCATTTTGTACAGAGACATGACATTGCAGCAAGATCCATACTGAATTGAAATGGGAACTGTTGTTGGCTTAGTAGCTCGAGTCACCTCCAGCCCTCCCTTCATTGATATTAATATGTAGGGGAAAGCTAGAGGAAACTATATTTAATCAGTGTTCAAGATTAAAATCTTTGAGCAGTATCCCAGTTGGATACTAACATTTCAAAATCTGGTATCCCACCTGAGAATTTAGTATCCCACTTAAATGAAATTCATAAATAACATCGTAACAAACTTGGATGATACTGTTACTCAACTTCACCAGTAAATTACTATTTTCATTGTTTCAGCGAAAAATAAAAACACATATCATGACTCTGGGCTAGCTCTGGCTAGGCAGAAAATTTTGCCAAATGATCTAAATTGAAGTTAAAAAATTGCAGAAACTGTTATTTTTTAACAAAATAACAATTATTACATAAATAGTGTTCGCCAAATTAAAATCAAATTTGACAATTGTTTTAGAAATTTGCGAGTGCCAGAACTAGCCATTGACTGGACACGAAAATAATCAAACTAAAGCTCTGTGGCATCAGATTTAGGAAACATTTTGTATTTTAGACAGTAACTTGCAACCATTTGGTTGTTGATGATTGCCAAAGCATTACATAGAGTTTCCTCTAGCCTCCCCCCCCCCCCCCCCCCCCCCATCCCATCCCATCAATATCAATAAGGGAAGGGCTGGAAGTGGCTCAAGCTAGTTGCAATAGTTTAATGGATGGGTTGTGCTGTACATTATGGTAGAGTTGATAAATGGTTCCAACAGCTGGTCTCCTTAAAACTGAAGGTTTCGACTTGTTGCTGAAATACTGCACCATGTATCGGTGTGAAAACAGAACACTATGGGATGAGATGTATATAGCTCAGCTTTTCATTATCCTGTGTCTCATTATAAGATGTTGAATGTCATTAAAGCTTGGTTTTCATATAAAGAGATTAAAATTGTTTTTAATCCATTGTGAGAAAATCGGAATACTGAAATGTGTATATCACCAAATTACAATTATTTATTTATATAGAGAATACTAAATGAGTTTCTGTGAGAGACCATTATAGAGAAGTTCAAAGTTTGTTTTAGTTAAGGGCACCAGTAAAGCACATTTCTTGATTAATCGTCGGCTATTGGATGTCAAACATTTGGTAAATCTGAAATGGAGGAAACCCTCTACATTTTTCCTAATGCAGCAAGGGATCTTTTATATGCACTTTCCCACAGACAGGATAGCACATACCACAGCCTTTGAGCAGTTGTGGACTGAGACCATTATAGAGTTTTCAATCGTACATCATGAGTGGAAGTGACAGGTATTGGAATAAGCCAAGAATGGTGATTCAGGTTACCAGGACATAACCACATATCAAGAAAGATGCTCTATTCTCCACAAAATCTTTATTCAACTTGAAAGAAAGAAATGTTTTATTTAACGACGCACTCAACACATTTTATTTACGGTTATATGGCGTCAGACATATGGTTAAGGACCACACAGATTCTAAGAGGAAACCTGCTGTCGCCACTACATGGGCTACTCTTCCGATTAGCAGCAAGGGATCTTTTATTTGCGCTTCCCACAGGCAGGATAGCACAAACCATGGCCTTTGTTGAACCAGTTATGGATCACTGGTCAGTGCAAGTGGTTTACACCTACCCACTGAGCCTTGCGGAGCACTCTCAGGGTTTGGACATACCAGCCTGTAGACCGATGGCCTGCCACGACGCCACCGAGGCCGGTCAACTTGAAATACACCACATACATTTTTATCTACTGAGTTATTTAGATACATATACAGTATCAGTACAATGAAAAACAGTGGTGTGGATGAAGGAAGAAACATTTTATTTACGGTTTTATGGTGTCCGACATGATTACGGACCACAGATATTGAGAGAAGAAACCTGCTGTGGCCACTTCATAGCTACTCTTCAATTAGCAGCAAGGGATCTTTTATATTCACCATCCCACAGACAGGGTAGTACATACCACGGCCTTTGATATACCAGTCGTGGTGCACTGGCTGGAACGAGAAATAGCCCAATGGGTCCACCGACTGAGATCGATCCCAGACTGACCAACTGGGCTACACCCTGCCCCCATACATTGTGATAGAGTCTATCAGCTGATTGGAGGTCATGGACATAGCCCAGTGATGGGCAGCCAGTCTAGGATATATTCCCGTTGGTCGGCCCATTGCTTGTTAAAGCATGTTTTCCACAATTGGGGTAACAAGGGTTGTGGTATGTACTACCTTGTCTGTGAGATCCCTTGCAGCGGGTTTCCTTATTATCTGTATGTCCATAACAATATTTATTACCCATATGGTTAAAAATATCTTGGTACATATCAAAGTGATACGTCCCACTAGAACACCAAGTGGGACATAACACTTCGATATTATCGATTGGCACACTACAACTTTACAGGAATGTTACCCAAACTAGTTGAGTGATATAAATTAACATAATTAAAAAAACAAACCAAAAAAAACCCCAACAACAAATCCTTTAATAAAATTAATATTTACGGTCTTTTTAAAATCCAGCTAACTTATTAAATGTCACCTCACAGTCTTATATCTAAAATTATCTAACAAATATGATTATGGTGTCAGCTGACTGAAGCGTGACGTATATTCGCACCGAGACCTGTCCTCAGTTCAGCCAACGAACGTTCTTCCTAACGTTCGCGAACTATTTGATTGGTGTTCGTCGTGTCCATTTGGTTTCACGTGAAGCGCACAAACCAGTCTAACGAACGTTTTGTTTTCACTCGGTCTGGCTGAACTCAGACCTTGAGATGGCCTACATGTCTTTTGGCCCTGAACTGGCATATGTATTCAAATTGACACGCATTGTCGGTCTGTTTTTATTACTTTGGTTCAGAGATTTTACAAAGTAAAAATAACAAATTACAGATCTTCCAGACATTGTTGTCATACATGTTGAATGCATGCCGTTAAAATTAATAACCGTGATTATTAAAATAAGCAAACATTATAAGGCCTACGCTGTATTCTGCATGACACCGTTTCTCGTTACCGGTCGCGAGATCGCTATTATGCTAATTGAATTTTTGAGGTGTCGGATAGATTATGTAACCGTTTGTTCACACCAGAAGACAGAAAATGGCTTGGCCAAAATTTTAGCCACCGACAGCGCGAGCCCTGATTAAGATTTGATTATGGGTAATAAATAGGATATTTAACTCGCTACCATTTCGTATCATCTTTATGTCCCTCGTGAAATAATTTTCACTGTCACTTGCGACTATTGAAAATTATTTTCATTGTCACTTGCTAAAGCTTGCGACTATTGAAAATGATTTCACTCGGGACATAAATGTGAAACGTAATCAAATGGAAGTCCAGCACCACATAACCGTAATTAAAATATGCTGAGTGCATTTTTGAATAAATCATTCTTTCGTAAATGGTTGATTAATATAAGTAGTTTCTGTATTATGGCTCAAAACAATGATCAAGAAGGAAGGAAATGGTGCACTCAACACATTTTATTTAGTTACATGGCAACAGACATGGTTATGGACCACACAGACATTGAGGGAGGAAACCTGCTGTCACTTCATGGACTACTCTTTTCGATTTAGCAGCAAGGGATCTTTTATATGCACCATCCCATAGACAGGATAGCACATACCACAGCTTCGGGGATCGATCCCAAACCGACTGCGCATGAAGCGAGCACTTTACCATTAGGCTACACCTCGCCCCTACAATGATCAGAGATGTAAACAAAACACAGAGTGGAGCACTGTAATTTTATTGTTTCAAAGGAATCGTAATCCGCTGGGCCATAACATGGGTTGTGTCAACCTCTTACATTCAAGCGTAACAACTCAACAAGTGATCAATCATACTATTTTAACAGTTTTCTATTCATACTGTAACTGCCATTGTATGCATAGATTATTACAAAGTGCTGCAAGACCATATTGCATGGCATTTTTAATATAACAACCACTAACAACCACAAAACCCTCTAAAGAAAAAACAAAAAGTTCACAAAAATGCCCTAGCCGAGCGTACTACACTTTCAACTGAAATAAAACCTGGCATATTATAATGCAGATGACATACCCCAAGAAATCTATTTATTACATGCAAAATAATCTTAAAAATTAAACAAGCATTTTGAGTGTTGCTACCGGGCCCACCAAATTTTGTATCACCTTAGTTCAAGGGTCTCTATGGACAATAGGTAAATCGTCATTAAAGTCAAACCTGACCTGTAACAGTACACGATAAAGACTATACACAAAATTATAGTTCAATATCAATAGCTGAGGAAACAAAAAATCTGGAAAACTATATATGGAATAGGACAGAGACAAAACATTTAGTCCGCCCCAGTTGGTCCAATAGGGGACTAACAACCGTATTTAACTTAAAACTGGTTTTACAGAATTTTTAATACATATATATAGAGAGGTTATTACCAGAGCGTTTTTCAGTATTGTCAATACCATACATTAGGAATAAAAATTGTATTATGCGAGCATAATACATTATCGTCAGTATCATACATCAGGAATAAAAATAATGTATTATGCTCGCATAATACAATTTTTATTCCTCATGTATGATACTGACGATACCGAAATACACGAGGGTAATAATCTCTTTATCATATAAGCTCAAGCTTAATACAATGTGTTTTTGTAAACTGTACACGCAACTTAAATTCCAGTCCGCCATTACTAGATATTCAAATGACGCAAGAATATGTGGCGCAGTGTATTTTTGAATGGAAATGAAGTTATGCCTAACGTTTGTTGTTTTCTGAATGCTGGACAGCTTTCAGTATCAAATTGCCATTGAAATGTTTTTATTTGATGACTGTGAATTCATACGTCAATCATGGAGTGTTACCCAAGTACGTTTGCTTAAATGTCAATAAACTTAGTGCCGAGACCTCGACTAATTTACATCTAATTTGCAGTTATCAAATTCTTAAAGTATGTGATCTGAAAAATATCACATACTTTGATTGCACTGAAAATGTAAGATATTATATGATATATATATATATATATATAAAAATTAATTTACATTATCTCCAATATTATGTGATGTTGTTGATTAAATGTTACATGTTCAAAATAAATGTATTATAAAATTGTCAGAATAATTTTTACAGATTAATTTACATCATTTATTTGTATGTGATTTTATCTGTAGGGCCTATTTATTCATACAAATAATGTTATGTATATATATATATATAAATTTTAAATTATGTGACATTCACTAAAATTGTATCAAGATACCCAATCAAATTACGATGCCATTTTTGAACCTGTGAGGTGTATACCTGAACACTGCTCTAATTATCCAAGCCTCTTATATAATCAAGTTGCCACAGCAATGCCATCTAATGAAATCAACACAACTGAAATTAATTTCTCTATGATGTATAAGTTGACCTGAAACTTATAGCTCACAAGTTAACAGTAAGCGCAGTAAATTTGTTTTTAATGTAAGAAATGGAATAGCACATTCATGTTAGATGAGAGAGTTTGTTTTGTTTCACAACACACTAGAACACACTGATTAATGAATCATTGGCTATTGGCTATTAGATGTCAAACATTTGGTAATTCTGACTCATCATCAGAATAAACCCACTACATTTTTCCAAATGCAGCAAGGGATCTTTTATATGCAGTTTCTCACAGACAGAAAAGCAAATACCACAGCCTTTGACCAGTTGTGGTGCACTGGTTGGAACAGGGGGAAAATCCAATCAGTTGAATGGATCCACCGACGTGGTTTGATCATGCTATGTAAGCACCTCAAGAGAGCACTCAACTGACTGAGCTAAATCCTGCTCAAAATGTTAGATGAGATACTGTTTGTCTTATAACACAGTTAAAAACATATCCTACTCACTTTTACTCATTAGATAGGTTTTAAAACCTGTTGGATAAGTGGTATCAAACGGCCACTTACATAGTATTCCCCATCTACAACAGATTTATGATCAATTTACTTGAAATTTGCAACCTGGGAGTTCCTTTTGATTTTTAAAAGTTTAACCCCCAACCCCCAAAATTTAAGCTGTAATATGTCACTTTCTCTTCCACACATACATACACACTTGAATACTGTTCGTTTTTTTCTCACGTTCCTGTTCACATTATCACAGAATACATGGGACTGATCATCCAATCTATTAACTTGTTTTACGAGATTATTTCAGCACTTGCATCACTCCTACAAATCTAGTTTTTTAAAGGAAAACAAAGAAGTGTTCACTTTGACCAATAAAATGGTTTGAATCTGCTACTTTGTTCTGTAATGTAACACCATTAAGGTATAAGTAAGGGCTATAAAATATTTTTTAATAAATATATAGCATTTTATACGTTGTTTTCGCTTTATTTTGCGCAAGAATATATACAAGAGCACGTAGCGGTCAAGTGGTATGTTCTTTCGCAAAATAAACTTGTGCAATAAATAGGAAGCGAAAACAATGTATGTTAAGTTCTGTATTTATTACATACCTTCTTTTATGTTTTACAAAAACGGTTTTCAATTTAACATCATAACACCACTTTGTTAAATCTATGATCAAAACTCCTTTCATGGATTTACTTAACGTTAAGAATCATAATCTGTGGAAGCCTTGTGCAATGTTTCAAATATGACGTGACGTCATTTGTAAATCATATATGACGTCCGTAAATAAAAGGCGCTAACTGCAGTAAAAAGAAAAAGGGAATTCCCCATTTAAAAGTTCCGGTCCAGATTCCACATATGTGTAATACAACATAATCACACGGTTTCAAAATGTCTTTATTACTATAACAAGATTTAACTTATTTGATTTTAGTAACATTGTTTTTAGCTGGTCCTCGCACCAATTTGCAGCTAGGTTTCGATAAGAAATGACAAATACTACAAGTATATCAAGTGGAAGCAATTCTTTTATCCATCATATATCATATTTACTCAAAAAATTTAAACAGGTTTTGATTGATTTACCGGGTAAGTTAAATATTTTGAACACTTTTTCCTATAATTCTAGCGATTACTAATTTTTATATTCACCATAAGTCACATACGTCAAATATTTTGAAGATGTTTTCAATGACTTCACTTTTTGTTTTCTACATAAATCGCATTGAATTAAATATAATGAGGGAAAGAAATAAGGCAACACATAAATAATAATAGCAAATATTATTTACGAAAAGTTTGTAATGTTTAACAACACCACTAGAGCACACTGATTTATAATCATCTGTTATTGGATGTCAAATATTTGGTAATTTTGACATATTGCCCTAGACAGGAAACCCGCTACATTTTCCCCATTAGTAGCAAAGGATCAATAATATGCACCATTCCACAGACAGAATAGCACATATCACGGTCTTTGATATACAGTCGTGGTGCACTGGCTAGAACGAGAAATAGCCCAATGGGCTCACTAACTAGAATTGATCCTAAACAGACAGCGCTTTATCATTGGGCTATGTCCCGCCCCATATATCGACTACCAGAACCTGTAACCGAGTTCCTGGCATTCAATTCCATCTCTCTATTTTATACATCAATAACGACTATAAAAGCGAATTGAAATTCGGTGTCAAATACAATGTGTCTTCCCTCATTTCATCCCATTAGTATATTTTGAAAATGTTTTGAGTGGTTACAATTCTTGTTTTCATTACAAATTAAATTATGTCAAGATATTTTGAAAACATTTTGACTGACAAGTTTGGTTATTCACCATATATCATATTCAAATATTTTGAATTTTTTTTTAGTGATAACAACTCTTGTATTAACCAATAGATCACATCTGAATATTTTCAAAAATTCTCAAGAGGCCACAATTTTTGTCTTCAACAACAATCACATTTGAACATTCTGAAAATGTTTTCAGCGACTACAATTCTTGCATTCACCATAAATACAAAAGAACCAAATTGTTATTGTAAATCGCTCTCTGAGAACACATGATATGGTTCGGTTTCTGTAGTTCGTCATACTAGGTTATAGATATTCTGTCGAGCACATGGCGATAATGTTCCATCAGCTCCTCGAACGACAGTTCCAGAAATGTGATCCGTTGTTCCGTCGACATGCAACCAAGAGTTTGGGAAAGTTCCTCGGGTTGCAAAGCTCTCTCCAACTTCTGAAAGTCACGACCATTTTTCTGAAATTACAAAATCGGTTGATTATGAAGTTAATCTGTGAAAATGGAGAAGTCTAACATCCATATGTAAGCAGGGATAGTTCTGGGTGATTAGAAAAATTTCACCATCTCTTAAATTTAAAAAATTGCAAAAACCCAGTTATTTTGTATCCTAACCGGATGCAAGCGATGTGAGCAATTATTTTAGAAATCATTGATTTCAATCGCAGTATCCTAAATTTCTCACGTCACACACGTCCGGTTAGGATACAGCTTTACACTTTAAAAACTGTCGCCACATCATGGGCTANTTGCAGAAACCCAGTTATTTTCTGACAAAATATGATTTATTACACTAAATTATTTTGTCAAATTAAAATAAAATTCAACAATTATTTTTTTAAATTACAGTTGGTGAATTTGTTGAGTGCCAAAGCTAGCCCTGGGACGTTTGCATGGACAGGAAAACCCATGGGCATCTGGTAGTAGTCATTAGAATATTAAAAACTTAAATCAATTTCTCTTTTTACGAAGGAAGTACATGTAGGAAGGAAATGTGTTATTTAACAACCACCTCTCCCACCCCTTTCCACTCCCTTGTACATGCCAGTGTGGACGACCACCTCACCCCTTTCCACACATGCCATTGGACGACCACCTTCCCACCCATTTCCGCTCCATTGTACATGCCGGTGTGGACGACCACCTTACCCATTTCCACTCCCTTATACATTACAGTGTGTACGACCACCTCTCCCACCCATTTCCGCTCCCTTGTACATGCCAGTGTGCTACCCCTTTCCACTCGTACATGCCAGTGTGGACAAAGAGATGGATGCCAGTACCCCACCTCTATTATTTCCGCTCCCTTGTACATGCCAGTGTGGACGACCACCTCTCCCATTTCCGCTCCCTTGTACATGCCAGTAAACCACCTCTCCCATAGAAATCAGAAATTGTACATCAGAAGCCTGCAGATGTGGACGACCACCCGCCCCTACTGACCTCCCCATGATCGGTGTGGACTACTTACCCATTTCCACTCCCTTGCATGCTCTTGCACATGCCAGTGTGCCCACCTCTCCCACCCCTGTGGTGGAGGACCACCTCTCCCACCATTTCCGCTCCCTTGTACTCCCACCTCCCCACCCCTTCCGCTCCCTTGTACATGCCCACCTGTACATGCCGGCCAGTGGACCACCTCTCCCACCCACCCACCTCCCACCCCTCTCCCACCCCACCCCTTTCCGCTTTCCCACTCCCCCATTGTACATGCCAGTGTGGACGACCACCTCTCCCACCCCTTTCCACTTTGTACCGCTCCCTTGTACATGCCTTGTGTGGACGACCACCTCTCCCACCCATCCACTCCCTTGTACATGCCAGTGTGGACGACCACCTCTCCCACCCCTTTCCGCTCCCTTGTACATGCCACTGTGGACGACCACCTCTCCCCCCCCTTTCCCCATGCCAGTATGGACGACCACCTCTCCCACCCCTTTCCACTCCCTTGTACCCGGTGTGGACGACCACCTTTCCGCTCCCTTGTACATGCCAGTGCCCACCTCTCCCACCCCTTTCCACTCCCTTGTACATGCCAGTGTGGACGACCACCTCTCCCACCCATTTCCACTCCCTTGTACATGCCAGTGTGGACGACCACCTCTCCCACCCATTTCCGCTCCCTTGTACATGCCAGTGTGGACGACCACCTCTCCCACCCCTTTCCGCTCCCTTGTACATGCCAGTGTGGACGACCACCTCTCCCACCCCTTTCCGCTCCCTTGTACATGCCAGTGTGGACGACCACCTCTCCCACCCATTTCCGCTCTCCCACCCCTTCTCCCACCCATTTCCGCTCCCTTGTACATGCCAGTGTGGACGACCACCTCTCCCACCCCTTTCCGCTCCCTTGTACATTGTACATGCCCCTTGTAGTGTGGACGACCACCTCTCCCACCCCTTTCCGCTCCCTTGTACATGCCAGTGTGGACGACCACCTCTCCCACCCCTTTCCGCTCCCTTGTACATGCCAGTGTGGACGACCACCTCTCCCACCCATTTCCGCTCCCTTGTACATGCCAGTGTGGACGACCACCTCTCCCACCCATTTCCGCTCCCTTGTACATGCCAGTGTGGACCACCTCTCCCACCACCTCTCCCACCCATTTCCGCTCCCTTGTACATGCCAGTGTGGACGACCACCTCTCCCACCCATTTCCGCTCCCTTGTACATGCCACTGTGGACGACAACCTGTCCCACCCCTTTTCTGTTCCTGGACGGAGAAGCTGGCACCTGTGCCCATGACAGCTTGTTCTAAATGTGCATTTTAAAATCTACCTGCAGGTAGTTCTAAAATCTCAAATTCGAGGCAGGCGTGTGCTACATCAGCTTGTTCTGAATGTGCATGTTAAAACCTACCTATCTACCTAGAAGCCTGCAGGTAGTTCTAAAATCTCAAATTCGAGGCAGGCGTGTGCTACAACAGCTTGTTCTGAATGTGCATGTTAAAACCTACCTATCTACCTAGAAGCCTGCAGGTAGTTCTAAAATCTCAAATTCGAGGCAGGCGTGTGCTACATCAGCTTGTTCTGAATGTGCATGTTAAAACCTACCTATCTACCTAGAAGCCTGCAGGTAGTTCTAAAATCTCAAATTCGAGGCAGGCGTGTGCTACATCAGCTTGTTCTGAATGTGCATGTTAAAACCTACCTATCTACCTAGAAGCCTGCAGGTAGTTCTAAAATCTCAAATTCGAGGCAGGCGTGTGCTACATCAGCTTGTTCTGAATGTGCATGTTAAAACCTACCTATCTACCTAGAAGCCTGCAGGTAGTTCTAAAATCTCAAATTCGAGGCAGGCGTGTGCTGCATCAGCTTGTTCTGAATGTGCATGTTAAAACCTACCTATCTACCTAGAAGCCTGCAGGTAGTGCTAAAATCTCAAATTCGAGGCAGGCGTGTGCTACATCAGCTTGTTCTGAATGTGCATGTTAAAACCTACCTATCTACCTAGAAGCCTGCAGGTAGTGCTAAAATCTCAAATTTGAGGCAGGCGTGTGCTACAACAGCTTGTTCTGAATGTGCACGTTAAAACCTACCTATCTACCTAGAAGCCTGCAGGTAGTTCTAAAATCTCAAATTCGAGGCAGGCGTGTGCTACATCAGCTTGTTCTGAATGTGCATGTTAAAACCTACCTATCTACCTAGAAGCCTGCAGGTAGTGCTAAAATCTCAAATTCGAGGCAGGCGTGTGCTACAATAGCTTGTTCTGAATGTGCACGTTAAAACCTACCTATCTACCTAGAAGCCTGCAGGTAGTGCTACATCAGCTTGTTCTGAATGTGCATGTTAAAATCTACCTGCAGGTAGTGCTAAAATCTCAAATTCGAAGCAGGCGTGTGCTACATCAGCTTGTTCTGAATGTGCACGTTAAAACCTATCCAATGAACTTTCATCTGTACATTCTCACCTGAAATGGTGCGTTCAGCCTCTTTTTGACTTCCAGTCTAAATCGACGGAACAGTTCCTTGTTCTTTTCATCCGTTACTTTTAACCGGAGGATCTCGTACACCCGACGAGCCTGCCTCTAGAAAAAACCCCCGACAAGATGTTAATTGTGGAGATACTCCCGTCTCTTTTTTCATGGAATTAAGTGTCTTGTATACCATAAACATATTTGGTGTTGTGGACAGTTGTGTCCATAGAATTAACGACAGCAGCACGTAAAATACATTGGCTATTGGATGTCAAACTATGGTAAGTTATATCCATAGATAATCATCTCAATTCATGTTAAGAAATATTAAAAAGTTGACGAAGTCACCACTGTTACGGCTATTCGATGTAAAACTGTTGGTCATTGTGACACGTAAAAGGAAACCCACATCATTTTCCCATTAGCAAAGGATCTTTTATACACACTTTGCTACCGAAAAGACAGCACATACCAAAGCCATTAATATATGAGTCAATGATTGGAATGGGGAAAATCAGTCAAAGAATGAGTTTACCGAGGGGATTCTATCGGCTTGTTGTGCCGTTTTAAAGCCGTCACCGATTTCTCTCTTGCTAACTATTAACTAAATTCTGTCCTGGAAAAACAACCAAGATACCCGAGGTAATTTTTTCCAGGACAATGTACTTGAACATGAATTTGGTACAAGTACGAAATTCAATTTTTTAACTGAATGAGTGATTCGAAGTAGGAAACTGCTCATGTCTGTACACACTAACCTTGCTGAGCTTCAGTTTGTCCTGAGCTTCCCGAACCATATCTTCTGAAAAACCCTCGTATAAATAATCCGTCTGGAAGTAGCGGAGTTTGATACAGTTGTTTGTGTCGACGAAGTCTCGTAACCGCTGAAAGTTTTCTGATGGATCTTCGACTGAAAGCAGCAAATAAATGTCATACAAATGGAGAAAACTTGGAGTGTTTTCTCTTTTATGGATACATTACCTGTCCTCAAACAAGTGCACTCTCCCTTACGGCTAGTAGTCCGGTACACTTGTTTGAGGACAGGTAATGTGAAAAGAAATTAATATTCAAACATAATAATAAATGAAACTTTTTTTTTTTTCAATATATACTCAACATGAAAACACGAGTTACATACCTTTTTGAAGCAATCTGTTTGAAAAAAGCTGGCCTTGAAATAAGACAGTTGGCGTGATTGAAAAATTAATCCCCCGATTTTAGAACCAGGAAGTCGATTTTTTTAATCATCTGCAAGATAACCAGGTCCGCAATCAATTCTCTCAACGATATGAAACTGCTCTGAAGTGGAGTTTGAAATAATCAGACCATTTGATTGTTATAGGAACTAATGAAAATAAACAAATTATTATGCATAAAGTGCCAGACAATTTTTAATGTATTAATGGATGTTTAACGACATCCCAGCACAAAAATAGAGATCGGCTGTTGGGTGTCAAACAAGGCAAGTACATCAAATATCTCGGTAAGCATATCCAAAAACATTTGTAGAATACAAAAATCAAGGTAAGTATATTTAAAAAATATGAACAGAAATCAAAATATTTTTAAAACTTCAAAATTAATTCTGGGTGGAATTTAAATGATTCCAAATTATTTCTGTTGCCAAATATATCTATTCTTGTTGGCCAGACAATTTTGAATTTTTCAGCTAGTTCAAATTCTCAACTTTGACTTTTAATTATTTAAGACAAATTATCCTCTCTCTTAAATATTAAATTTAAAAAAGAATCTTTCACCCAAAATCAATTGGTTCAATCAACTCGTATTTTGAGACGTGAAAAAGGTAGGAATACAATATGAAACCATTTTACCTCGTTTTAAGATACACTCACCTTGATTTATGTATTGTGATATACTTTTCCCCACAGCTCCTTACATAATTATATAAATAATATTTTCATATACTTACCATTTATGACACCCAATAGCCGATGTGTATTTTTGTGCTGGGGTGTTGTTAAACATTCATTCATTCGTTCGTTCATTCATTCATTCATTCCGTAATATCTAAAACCTCAGATCTCGTGTAGCAGTCATTGTAGAACGTTTGAAGAAGCTGGGCATTGTGTCGTTAAACATTCATTCATTCATTCATTCCGTTTTACCTGTAATATCTAAAACCTCAGATCTCGTGTAGCAGTCATTGTAGAACGTTTGAAGAAGCTGGGCACCATGACCTTGCTTCTGAAATGGGGGCAGGATTAATACTTGACTGAAGAAAAAAAGAATATAATAATTATATGTATTTTGTATTTCAGTATTAATGTCAAAAAATTTTTATATGTTATTTTCACACTTAACCCCCCCCCCCCAAAAAAAAAACCCATGTAAGAATCTGACTATCATACGTTTTAAAAATATTTAAGACACTGAGAAAGTGTCAATAACTATAAAAAATCCCTCAAACTCAAGAATTTGTTACATACAGCAATTATTTTGTTTGCAAAATGCTTAACAATGGCAGTTTTGAACTGTGGCAATTTTAACCGATGTCACGCCAGTCGACATACTGTACACTGTATACAGTGCATTCCCCAATATGGGATTAATGGACAAAAATAGTGGACAGCTGGCCACAAATGTCTGTAAATAAATGCGACTTTTTTTTGCCTAATTTTAATCAACATTAACTTATCTAAAATATCTTCTTTTTTTTAAAACACGAAAATAATACTTAGCATTCAAATATGAACTTTATTTTATGTATTTATAAAACATTCAAGTAAATATATGGGAGTAAAAATTACATACTTGTACCCACTCAACATGGTTTTTGTAATAAAATAATCCAGTAGTCTAAAGGTTAAACAAGTAACTCTGGCAACAAAGTTGCTTGTTCTTTCAACCAATAGCAATCATTTTTATCCATTGGTAAAAAAACTACAATCAGTCAATCCCCTGACTGACAGCAATTCATATCTCAAGCACAGTAAAACTCATTAGTCCCCTCCGGTTGGACCGGTTGGGGACTAAACATTTATAGTTACTGAACACACACCTTATTCTTGGTCGGATTTTCTCTGGGTAAGCGTAATAATTATATACAGTCATATACCCAACGATGGCGTACATCGGATTTCCATTCGACTTGTATTTTTCAAACCTGAAAAACAAAAATTACACAAAAATAATACTGCATATTATAGACCTAAAACATTCAACAGTTCCCATTTGTTATCGAATCCAATTTAACAAAAATATTTGTCCATTATGGTTCAAATTCAAAAGTATGTATAAAGTTAAACCTGCTAAATTTGTTGTTAGTAGCAAGGGATCTTTTGTGTGCACTATCCGACATAAAACAGCCTTTGATATACCAGTCACAGTGCACTAGCTGGAATGATAAACAGCTCAATGGGTCCACCAACGAGGATCGATCCCAGACCAACCACGTCGCGGCCATTTTCAGGGATCAATAGCGGATTGTGACAGCTAATTTGATAATAAATTTGATCGTTTTACCAATAATGAAAATCACCAAATATTGGGATATGAATCGTAGTTCGTTTTTTTTTTTAAACATTCTGGTCAGAAAACCAGTTATTGGGAATAATGGACATTAATACTGGACAGCTGGAAACAAATGCCAGGGTTCCAGCTGCTGTTCGCCATTGTCGCCAATTAGCGAATTATCACAAATTTGGCTATAATCTGGTCAATCAGGCGATACAAATTGGCGATTTATTTTTTTCAACCAATGTTTCCCGAAATTCGGATTATCTTATTTTCCTAATATATATATATATATATATATATATATATATATATATATATATATATATTTAATGTCGCCGCAATCCAAAGAAAATATATGCCCAAATCCTTGCCCTCATGGGCGTACATAGGATTTTGAAAAAGGGGGTTCCAATACATAGGATTTTGAAAAGGGGGGTTCCAAAATAGATTGCAGAGATATTGGGCATATATTTCTATGTTGAGTAAATATGTCAGATATCAATGTCAGATATATTAAATTATAAAAAAAAGCGATTTCAGGGGGGGGTTCGGTTGAACCCATCGAATCCCCCCTATGTACGCCCATGGCCCTTAATAAAATAAAAGGTGGATGCAGTGAATCGTGAACCAATCAAATCGTGAACGATTCCTCACGAATAAAATCTACATATAGGGCTCTGTTCGATCGAGTACTTCATTCGTATGAATATATTTATTTCAGTTTGCGTAAGCTCGGTATAACCTATTAAAGGGACATTCCTGAGTTTACTGCAATGTTTTAAGATGTTATCGACTAATAAAATATTTCTACGATAAAACTTACATATTAAATATATTTTCTTGTTTAGAATATTAGTGGCTGTATATTAAACGTGTTTCTGATCGTTCTAATATTTGTACTATGTTAATTTTCATTATATTTCCTAAAAATTATTTGAATACAAAATCTAGTTTGGGCTTCTTACAAATATTAAGATGACCAGAAACGCATTGAATATACAGACACTGATATTCTAAACCAGAAAATATATTTAATATGTAAGTTTAATCGTATAAATATTGTATTAGTCTGAAACATCTTACAATGCAGTAAATTCAGGAATGCCCCTTTAAAACGCCAGATATGCGGGTCCACAATTTTTCATTTAAGTTTCACACCGAATTATATTCTTATGTTTTATCTACCAAGATAATTTGCATTTTGTATCATTGTTTTAGGTTTAATTTTAAAACATTGTTCTAGTAAATCAAACGCTCGTTCAAATGTGATCTTTAATCACAGTTATCACATGGTGACGCTAAGCGTTGCGGGACCGCCAGTGATTACAACACAATGCCGTGACCAACCAAGTACAAACGGGATCGCGATTTGAAATCTCAGGTACAGATATGCTTCTACCCGTTCGGGAAGTCCACATGGCTGACACCGACATCAACGAATCAACTGAAACTTGCGCTGCCACTACTGAGGATGAAACTAAAGATAATTATGACGGCAAGTACCTGGTTGACATTTCGACCACCGATAGCGATACTATCGGCGATAGGCTTGTTGATCGTATGAAGAATCACAAATGTTTGCTCACTAGGACAAATACACCACATGAATTTGAGAATAAATTACACAAATATAAATATTAAAATTTTCAATCCGCTTTTTTGGCTATAAAATTTATATCGTGGCTATAAAAGTAAACATTTGGCTACAACTTTGGCTATTAATGAAAATTTTCCAGCTGGAACCCTGAAATGCCCTTAAGAAAATGCGTCTTTTAAAAGTTTTGCTTAATGTTAAATCACCATTAACCGATCTAAAATATCGTAAAAATTACAAAAACCCACAAAAATAATACTTATTGATTCATATATAAACTTTATTACATGTATTTATAAAACATTTAAGTGAATATATGTGAGTAAAAATTATAAACTTGTACCCACTCAACATGGTTTTTGTCAAAAATTAATCCAGTAGTCTAAAGGTTAATATGACGTCATCACGATTAGCACAAATTAGTTTGACGTCTAACCCAGAGCTAGCCCTGTCCAGGAAGTCTCTTTAACTGAGAATGTTTTACTTACAGAAGGTAATAGTGCCATCTGTCATCATCGACATCTATAAACGAGGCTGCGTCGATGTAGAAAAGAATAAATGTCTGCAGACGTTCATGATACGCTCGGAAACCTGGACACTCAATGTCTGTTTTGTAGATTTCAAATTCCCGCTCCGTACCATCTTAAAACATCAGAAATCATTTCAGAATAAAGAAAAGTGGACAAAATCTGAATTATAGATAAATAATAGATCAATGAAGTCCAATTCACTCACTAAAATAAACTGAGAACAGTTATTCAGGTTACCAATAGGTTATTACATGTCAGTCATTTTGTTTTCTTATTTATTGCCCCGGACATGTGTTATGGTTGGAACCCTAAGTTCACTAACTTACATATTATAATTTATTATCCACATACTTCAAGATATTCAGAGAAATATAATCAGTATGACCCACGTGTGTCATAATGATTTCATGTGCACCACAAATGACGTAATTTTGTGAAGCGACATCATAACTTAATGTGGCTTCCTTAGTGTAAACGCTCATAAAAAATGACGTCAGTTAAAAAAATGTGTCTTTTTAGTTATGTTTCAAACGTTTTGACATGGTCCTAGCTTATTGTTCATAAAAATAATATTATGGATAATGTGGATAATAAAGAAATTATTACACTTGCATATGAATCGTACTGGTTTTCTACGAAACTCGTGTTAGGATTAATGTATTACACTCGCTCTTGCTCAGGTAATAAATAATCCTGACACTCATTTCGTAAAATCAGTACGACACAAAATCGTATAATAAATAATCTCTATCTACATAGCAAACAGACATTACATAATCTTATTCTGAAAATAATGTAACATTTTGCTATTGAAATAAAAACAACAAAATGGAAATAACGTAAACTGTATTTTAACAACACCAGTAGAGCACCTTTTCATAGTTGAGAACAGTACTTCATTTATCATATCAAGGGTGTCAAATACAATTCAGGAAACAATAATTCAAAATCTTAGTTAACCTGAAATTGGTCTGTACATTTTTTTTTACCTAAGTAACTAGTGAGAAACTTAATCCCAATAGACCAAAATGTTACCACAAGTCAATTTTTTTTTTTATGTGTACTACTGTCTGTACTACATTGATATATTTCAAATTTATTGTAAACAGATTGATTTTGTAAATGTATTTTTCAAGTTGAAGTTTGTTTTGTTTAACAACACCACTAAAGCACACTGATTTATTGATCATCGGCTACTGGATAGCAAACATTTGGTAATTTTGACATATAGTCTTAGAGAGAAAACCCGAAACATTTGTCCATTATTAGCAAGGGATCTTTTATATGCACCATCCCACAGACAGTACAGCACATACCACGGCCTTTCATATATCAGTTGTAGTGCACTGGCTGAAATAAGAAACAGCCCAACAGGTCACCAACGAGGATTGAACCCAGTCTAGAAATGTTTTTTTTTTTAATAGATTGAAAATGTTAATTTTAAAACCTAAAGTATGAACCGTTAACTACTACAAGAAATTACTCTCCTGCCTTTAATATCTTCAGATTCCCCATACCATTTGCCTCGTCACAAAATTTGAAAAAAAACCCCACATTACAATGACAGATTCTACCTTTTAGATTGTAATCATAACACCTATATTGACTTTGTTGAGATCTCCTAGGTAAAAAAGTACAAACATTTTTTCTGCCGTTTTGCTTGTTTATTGAATATTCTCCAAGAGGGGTGGAAGCGTAGTGGTTGACATGAATTTAAATTTGCACAACGGACATATGAAAATGTTTGTCTGAAACGTGTCCTGCAAGTTACTTTATAATGATCAATGTGGCATTGTTAATAAAATTTTCCTTTCCACAAAAATCTGTATGGAGCCATACCTTTGTGTACTGTGTAGGAATGAAGTTTTGCTCCAAATGGTTTGAAATCGGCATCATCTGCCAAAGATGTGAGAAAATCGTCCAAGTTCGATGTAAAGCCAGGTGGAACGTGCTTCGTGATAGTTGCCAAAACATTATCTGCCTGCAAAAAAAAAAAATTTAAATAAAATAAAATAATAATATTACCAACAAGCATTTTGAGAGTACTGCTAAACCAATACATGTCCCCTGACGGGCCCAACAATTCTTTGTTATCAGCTAAATTAAAGGACCACACCTCATTGAAAAGTGGCTATATCGCCATGGAAGTCACACTTGATCTGTAACAGTACATGATAAAGCTATACACAAAATTTCAGGTTAATATCTTAAGACATTCTAAAAAAAAAAAACATTCGAAAAAGTGTATGTGGGACAGATGAACGGACAGACTGACAGCGAGATGAAACCGGTTGGAATGGAAGGGGACTAATAAATAATCAAAATAGTGTCATCAGAAAACTATAAATTTTCCCTTTAGCAGACAGGGATTTTTTTGTATGCACTTTCCCACAGACAAGACAAGACAAGACATACCACAGCCTTTGATACATACCAGTCGCAAGAAACAAATTCAATCAGAGAATGGGTCCATTGAGGGGATTTGACCCTTTGGCTCAACCACTCTCGACTAGCACTTTAAACTGATTGAGTTTAGGGGTGGGAATTGGTGAACTGTAAAAAAAAAAAGAGGAAATCTAGAGGGGTCTCGGAAATTCATGAAATCCTAGGTTAAAATCTGTGCCATCTGACACATTTTGGAGGAAAGGACGATTAAAATGAAAGGAAATGCAATGTTCTACGAGAGGAAAACAGCTGATCCGAGAATTCCCACCCCTGTGAGTTTGATCCCAATACCACACATCTCAAATGAGTGCTCTTAGGCAATGAAATAAAAAAGATAAACTTTGTTTTGTTTAACAACACCACTAGAGCACATTGATTTATTAATCATAGGCTACTGGATGTCAAACATTTGGCAATTCTGACATAGTTTCAGAGTGAAAACCCGCCACATTTTTCTATTTGTAGCAAGGGATCTTATATATGCACCATCCCATGACAGGATAACACATACAGGAAACATTTTGTTTTTAAAATGTTTAGTAGTCATTTGAAAATTGATTCATTAGTAGCAAGAGATCTTTTATTATTTATATGCACCATCCCACAGACAGGATAGCACATACCACAGCCTTTGATATACCAGTCATGGTGCACTGGATGGAAAACGAGAAATAGCCCAATGGGCCCACAGACGGGGATCGATCCTAGACCAACAGCACATCAAATGATCGCTATACCTCTGGGCTACGTACATTGAAATAAGTTAACAATTGTCATTCAGGTTACCACATCAAGAAATTCAAGAACGGTACTTCGTTCTTCACCAAAGTGTTTAAAACAACAGTACCACATCTAAATTCTGTGTGCTGCTTAATTATAAATGACATACGGATGCATCAGCAGGGTTCGACGGCACCGACATCAATTGCAGTCACTGAGATATAAATTGCAGTAGTTAGAGAGCATCACCGACGGCACTTTTGTGCCATCAATAAAGTTCCGTGACAATGACAAAATGTATACACCTGGTGTACAATATCTGCCAATATGTAACACTTGCATGTTTGAAATATGTCTACACACAGCAAAATAACCTTTCAGTCATGTTTATTTGCTGAAAATGTCACTAAAAACTCCAATTGCAATAAGCAGGCTCAAAACTGCCGTCTGTGGGCCTTTTCATACATGGCAATAACTTTTAAAATTGCCAAGGGAGACAAATTCTTAAGTTCAAGCCCTACATCAGGATGAAAACAGCAATATGAACGAATAACAAAGTAACACCCTATTAGTGAAGAGATTATAACGGGAATTCTAAACTCCATAAATGTGATAACCTATAGGCTCGCAATTTAAAGTTTGTTTTGTTTAACAACACAACTAGAGCACATTGATTAATTAATCATTGGCTATTAGATGTAAAATATTTGGTAATCACGACTTGTAGTCATCACAGGAAACCCACTACATTTTTCCATTAGCAGCAAGGGATCTTTTATATGTATCATTCCACGGCCTTCTATATACCAGTCGTGGTGCACTGGCTGCAGCGAGAAATAGCCCAATGGGCCCATCGATGAGGATTGATCCCAAACCGACTGCACCTCAAACGAATGCTTTGCCACTGGGCTATAACCTTCCCCTTTTTCCTTCCAAACATCTCCTCTCAGTATTACCTCCGGTAATGAAATTCCTGAATCGAAAAACTTGTCTTTCGAGATCTTGTCTGAATATTTCATGTTGATGTACGTGTTCAGCTTCGCCGCACTGTAGAACATCTGCACTGTAAGGTCTTTGTAACCAAAAATACTTTCCCTGCAAGTAAAAAGAAGAAAAAAAAATATTTTAAAGAGGGTAAACGTTTTTTTAACAAGATGTCTTAAAAAGGTTTGATAATGAAAATTGTAAACTGATGGTGAGTGTGTTCTGTATTATGATTGGTTAATTACATTCTTTTCCCCCGGATCAAATGAAAATAACACCCGGAAAGCTAATGACATCATTAGCAATTGGAACAGGCCAAGTTGATGGTTCAAGGGTCTACAGTTAGTTTGTAGCAAGGTATTTTTTCCCCAAAATACCAAATATACAGTTAGTTCCATAGAAAACCGATTCAGTTTACAGTGGGTGTTATTGTCTATTTGATGCCAGCAAATTTTTCATTTTTAACCTCAGGCTAATGCCTTCGGCCAAAAATGACATATGCGGGATCAAATAGACAATAACACCTGCAAATCTAAACACTCCACATGGTTATCTCCTAATTCAACGCTGGTTATTAACTAAAATACTCATCATACGATGTCTAAAGGATCAGAATTTGTCCACCGAGTGGATTTGCACCTATGACCCAAAACACCAGAAAACAAACTAATACAGGTGTTTACAAACTAATACAGGTGTTACAAACCAATACAGGTGCCTCTGAGAATTGTAAATTTGTAGGGCTCGAACGTAACGGCATAACCGACACCAATTGCCGTCGTTGAGATATAAATTACCATAGGTAGAGAGCATCACCGATGGCACTTTTGTGCTGTCGGTAAAGCTCCTCAACAATGGCGAAATGTATACACCTGGTGTACATTATCTGACAATATTTAACATTTGCACATTTAAAAGTAAAAAAAGTAAAGTTTTATTTAACGACGCCACTAGAGCACATTGATTTTTGACCGTATCGTCGGCTATTGGACGTCAAACATATGGTCATTCGGACACTGTTTTTTTAGAGGAAACCCGCTGTCGCCACATAGGCTACTCTTTTACGACAAGAAGCAAGGGATATTTTATTTGCGCTTCCCACAGGCAGGATAGCACAAACCATGGCCTTTGTTGAACCAGTTATGGATCACTGGTCGGTGCAAGTGGTTTACACCTACCCACTGAGCCTTGCGGAGCACTCACTCAGGGTTTGGAATTAAAAATCAAAAATCCCATGCCTCGACTGGGATCCGAACCCAGTACCTACCAGCCTGTAGACCGATGGCCTAACCATGATGCCACATAATTTAATGCACAAAAAAAAAAAAATAGCAGGGTACGAACAACGACAAGGAGCATCACCGATGGCACTTTTGAGTCGCTGGATAAAAATTACTGCTGTCGGTAAAACTCCTCAACAACAGCAAAATGAATATATCTGGTGTACATTATGTCAGTATTTAACATATATACACTTGAAATATGTCTACATACGACAAAATAACCTTTCAGCCATCAGGGGTGGGAATTGGTGAACTGTCAGAGGAAATCTAGAGTCCCGGAAATTCTTGAAATCCTAGGTTAAAATCTGTGCCATCTGACACATTTTGGAGTAAAGGATGATAAAAATGCGAGGAAACGCAATGTTCCAGGAGAGGAAAACAGCTGGTCCGAGGAGAATTACCATCCCTGAGTCATATTTATTTGCTGCAAAACATTTTTGTTTTAAAAATTGCCATAGGCATGCTCAAAATTGCCATCGGTGGGCTGTTTCAACAGCTTTTTCTTCTTTTTAAAAGGCAGTGGGGAACAAACTCTTAAGTTCGAGCCCTGAAATAGGTCATGTGAAATTAGATTTATGCGAGCGATGCGCGAATGAAACAATCGTTCTCCGGATTATCAGATGTCTGGACTTACTGCTCTCCAAACAACTGATGTGTCATCTCAGGGTAAAATGTCTTTTTACAATCTTCAACATCTGACTCATCTCGGACTGAAAATAGAAAGGAAACAATTAGCCTTTAAATGATTAAAATCACAAACGTGTTCGTAATACTTGTCCATCCAGGATTTTTTTGTGTAGACAGATTAGGAAAATGAGCACAAGTAAATCCTACATGGAACATTTATTAGAACAGATATTATATTATTATTGCGTATTTTCAGCATAGAAATTGGGAATTTTCAGTGCCACTTTCTTTTGAGAAGGGACATGTTCAGACCGAGAACATCTGGATACAGTCCTCAGTTTGATTTTTGAATTAACACTGGGCAGGGTTTCTGCCAGAGGGTAAAACGGGTATGGCGCATTACGCAAATGTTTTGGAAATTTTATTTGTTTAAGTTAACCTTTTGACAAAATTAATTACTCTTATCATTACTGTATGGTTTTCTTAACCCTAACCCTAAACTTAATCCATTCTCTCTGAGGGAGGCCCCCTATAGCCCGTTGACTGGAACATAAAATGAAGTGTAGTCGATCAATCCCCGTCGGTGGCCCCATTGGGCTATTTCTCATTCCAGCCAGTGAAACATGACTTGGTATGTGCTATCCTGTCTGTGGGATGGTGCATATAAAAGACCACTCGCTACTAATTAAAAATGTAGCAGGTTTCCTCTAAGATTATATGTTAAAATTACTAAATCGTTAACATCCAAATAGCGAATGACTAATAAATCAATATGCTTTAGTGGCATCGTTAAACAAAACAAACTTTAACCTAAAATTTTGAAATACCATCCCGTGTATCTTGCACATACTTACCTAGTTTGAGTTGAATAGCTTCATTAGCTGTACACTTGTAGGCGTCAAGTTTATTATTGAGAATGTTCATGCCTGAAACAACAAGTTATAAGACTGAAGAACAAACATGAACAATGCAACTGCAACAATGGGAATAAAGTACAAGAACCAACTATGAACCCAACTAGGTATACATCAGTGCTCTACAATGCGAGTAAAATACTCGCCATGGCGACTAAAAACATTCCCTGGTGTCTAAAATATAAAATCACATTAGCCAGTTGGCGACTGTCCAATAATGTTACTTTAATCTGTAAACAAAACTGGACATCGGAAAACACAGTGGACCAGTAGCAATGTATCTTCCATAAAACATGTTTTCTATCAGTAGTTTGTTGGAAAAATAAAAGTTTAAGACAAGTTAATCGGACTATGAATAACGGTGACGTTAAGGGAGGTAATACTTCGTTATGATGTTATCTCCCTTAACTTGAATTTCAAGCGTTTGGAAATAATTCGGCCCCAGTTCAGTTTTGGACCAAGTCGGTCCTGTCCCATTTAGAGCCAGGTTTTATTTATGTATTAAAATGAGATTGTTGATTCACTGTGTGTCTTTTCTTGTCTGTTTCAACTGAAACGTTAATTATTTTAAATGTCGACTTATACATGCGTTATGCTGGGCTCCAATCGTGTCGTGCTTATCGTGATAACGGGTCCCCCCACAATAATGACACGTCCAGTCATGAATGTTGTTTTAATCACGTCGGAAGTAGTGTTCACCATTGGAGTATGAAAACATGTTTATATTTTCATGACGCGACTTTAGATGGCTTTAAAGACACAACTATTCACAAAACAGTATTTACAGATTTGCAAGGCAGTATTTGACGAAAATAAATATTATTTAAACCAAAAGTAAGGTAGCCGATTGGTAACTACTAGTAACATGTTGAAGCCTGGTAATTATTATCACAATGTTTTTATTTAACTTTTAATGAGTACTGCAATTTAAATGCATATCTTAGCAGTGCCATTAAAATAGTAATTCGCTTAATTTTGTTTAATAAAATTATTGGGTACGGAATCTGATAATGATAGTTAATAGTCCTTCACTGTTTTAGTGGAACCGGACACAAACATTAACTTGTAATTAGTATTTAACAACTAGGAATTACTCCTTCACAAGTTCCTTCGAATGTGGTCCTAATAACAATTGTGGCATTAGTAATGTGCCGTAAAATGGCAGATGAATAGATTTAATTACAAGAATATATTAGCTGGCTACTAAATATAAGTGGCTGGCGACTAAAATATTATACTATACTGGCAAGGGAAGAGTAAATTTGAACTGGCTTTGTAGAGCACTGTACATGCAGGGCTCAACCTTAGTGGTAGCCCGGGCTGTTTTGGCTACCGATTTCTCACTCGGACTACCAGTTGTCTAACCTCGGTAGTCCGTCAGGCTATCAAATGTTTTGGCATGTTTTGACACTTCATTCGGTCACATATTAATGTCGTACATGTAGTTTTGAATATTTTCCCGAGATTCTGTATAATGATTTAAACTAAAAACTTTATTGTTCATTAAGGGTTATCATGTAGTTTTAATATACATTTTTAGTTTTAGTGTATAATTCACAGCATAATGCTCATAATCGACAAAAACCCACCCTAAAACATATAAAAAAAAAAAAAATGACTTTGCTTTTTTCTCTTTTTATTTTAAAGTTATGGGGCTACCAATGTTTACTGAGGGCTACCACTAAAAAAACTTATGGTCAAGGCCTGATGGATGGCTAGGTTGTTTCCAGCCCATTTCATTGACTGCCTGTGTGACTATATAATAAAGTTTAAAGTAAAACTTGAACAAACCAATTCCCGTAAAGTTTGTTGTAATAAGCTGAATAATTGCTGGTCAATGGATTTGTTTGCTAAAATACAAAGTAAAAAAATACACAAAGTACAACATGGGACGAGTTGGCTAAATATTTCCACCTGTTACCTCCCCATCCCCTGCATTATACTGATACTTGTATAAAGAGGGAACCTCACCCTTACCCAAAAACTAACCTTAATCTAGCCCGAGTACACTGACGTTCATGAGATATTCATAATTTCATAGCGTTATTAAATAACAACCACAGGGTAAAATGGGTATGGCACTATACCAAAATTTAATTTTTTAAAGTTAACCTTTTGACAAAATTAATGACTCTTATTTTCTTTCTTGTGGAGGCCCCAAATGGGACATATCACCTGTCAACTGCAGTTGCATTCAGCACACACATTGTAAATATTCAATTCCATAGCGCCAATTTCTTTCTGACAGAAACACTAACAATATTGTATTACTGGGGGCATATTTGCCTACACAGTGGTAGACAGCAATACTGTGTTTTCGCTATAGAATCATCTGACTGTGAGGACTATCATAACCATCCAAATGTCCGTTTAGCTCTTGAATGGCTAAGTGCTCCGGCTAAAACTAACCCTAACGACTGGGGGGGGGGGGGGGGGGGGGGGGGGGGGGGGGGGGAGAGATGAGACGACGTAGCCCAGTGGCAAAGTGTTTCCTTGATGAGCGGTCGGTCTGAGATCAATCCCCGTCAGTGGACCCATTGGGCTATTTCTTGTTCCAGCCAGTGTTCCACAAATGGTGTAACAAAGGCTGTGGTATGTACTGTCTGTGGGATAGTGCATATAAAAGATCCCTTGCTGCTAATCGAAAAGAGTAGCCTATGAAGTGGCAACAGCGAGTTTTTTTCTGTCTATATCTGTGTGGTACTTAACCATATGTCCGACGCCATATAACTGTAAATAAAATGTGTTAAGTGCATCGTTAAATAAAACATTTCCTTCAATAGAGGTGGTAATGGTGGGATATTTTACAGAGTTGGTTTTGGGGAGCTGACCTGCTCCTGTCCGAACCATAGTTAACAACTACAATAAAAGGTTTATCATTATGTACAGCAGGCCTCTGAAAATTGTGAGAGCGTTAGTTTTGTTCGCGCGTCGCTTGTGTAAGTACAGTTTGCACAACCCATTTTCCATTCGAATGCTGGTCAACTCTCCCCAAAACCAACTTGCTCCAGTGTTTGGACAACTTGCCCCAAACTTCACTGTCCATAAATAATTGTGACAAAATTAAAAATGGACAGCTATAACTTTAGTGTCATTTTATTTATTAATATTACAGTGAAACTCCGCTATTACGACCACTTATTAAATGGTTTTATATTGGGTAGATCTTAATATCGGATATTATAATGAACTGTCAAGCCTGTTTTAAGATGTTTGTGAGTTTGTCCCTTATTTCCTTAAAGGAAAGATCAGGCAAGGCTTTTGGACTCCGAATGGTGTGCATATTCATAATTCAACAATATTTAATACCATTAATGGCATTATTGCTCAAAATATTGGTTTTGCGGAGAGTTGACCAGCATTCACATTAATAACAAGTATAAACTTTGAATACAAGAATGCAAGACAGAGATGTTTTATTTTTTTTGACCAAAAAAAATAAATTATTAGCCTATTAAATTCTGGAAAGATGAGATAGTATCTTTAATTTCTCTCATTCACAAAATTAATTTCCATGAAAATTCATGAATTAGCAAAATTTTAATTCTTTTCACTCAAATAAAGATTGGTTTTAGCTAACTACATATGACAATGTGTCTTCCCTTCCTTTAAAAAATTAATAAAAGCGTGGACAGTTTAATTAAATGCTACAAATATGTCATATTGTGAGAGAAAAAAAATATAAACGTCACAAACTTACCCGCCATATTTCCCTTCGCGCCTGCCTAATAGCTTCCGGGTCAAGAATTTGCTACATTTCCGTGTTTAGAGAAGCACGCGACAACTGTGAAGGTCAAACTTAAACACCCAATCGGCAATGACATTTCACGTGATGACCTTCAACTTGTGTTGGTGCAAAACATGGCGGGTAAAGACACGGTATGTCTGTCAGTGACTTTTCGCGACTTTCGGTTGGCAGTGTGTAGGACTGTACAATCGTTAAATACCAATGCATGCCTTGAAAGCTAATATATTGTTCAATTTATTTTGCAGAATTTCAAATTGGACATAGTGTCAAAAATTTGGCCAATCCCAAAACAAGCTCAGTGTGAATCGCCGAAAAAGGTAAACCTGAAAATCGAATGTGAAAGTTTCAATGTCAATGTTTCCGCATGCACTGCTGCAGATCCTACGTTATTTTGAACATAGCTCTGAGTGTTTAGTGAGCAATGCAGCAAACACTTTACCTGGATACAGTGTAGCTTACTACAAGTGAAAGCACGCGGGGCCGGGTTCCGAAAAGGGGCGGGGGGGGGGGGGGGGGGGGGGAAGGGCACTATCGATGTATCGTGGCTTTCAGTGTTTGGCTGATGAATGTTGACGGTTGTCCTGTAAAGCCATGGCAACGTAGTACTGGCTATATGTATATACATTTTAATATTTTTAATATATAAAGTTGTATTTGATTGATACTGGCACAGAGTATCATACTTGTAAAATTGAGTTGGCAGCTGTCATTCACTCATTGGTTTTAATTTGATTGGCATGGTGAACAGTTGCCCTCCCTCCTTTCAATCACACCTTACTTTTTTTCTCAACACCAGTTATATTTGTCAGCTCATAACTCAACTTGGACAATGTGGGTACCTCCCTTCCAATAAAAATACAGGCAATACCAACTGCTCTTGTTGCTTTTTACCATTTACGTTTTAGAAAGAGCTTTCTATGAAGTTGGTTGATTGTTAAAGTCATTACAATTATAATATGTAGGCCTACCAGGAGAACCATGAATAAATAAAATTTTCTCCTTTAATTTGTCACAACAGTGAACTTATGTTAGTTAAATAGTTAATTACATATTTTATTCTGAAACGGAAATGAAGCCGAATTTACAAAAACATGAAACGGAAAATAGCTTTAATAGTCTTTTTTTGAAACGGTAAAATCACTGGGTCTACTACATAGCTTAAAATATACAGTGTATTCATGGCTAGCTCTAGGTGAGCAAAATATCTCATTAGATTATTTTCAAAAATTCAAAACTATAGCTATGTTTCAATGTATAATATTTTTCCAATTATTACATGTAATGTTTTTTCTAAGTTAAAATAAAAAGTACTATGTCTCATATTTTTATTTGGGAAACATAAAGAGAGAAAAAACACCACCACCCACCTCCATATTTTTGTTTGAGCTGTGGGAAGTGATGGCTCCCCTTAATTGGTGTGGTCTATAATAACAGTGTTTTCTGATAATTAATATATATTAAATAATTGATATATACATGTAATTTAATCTAGAAAAGTATAATTTGGAATTAAATTCACAATCTATTATCATACTAATAGAAGCATTTAATTTGTGTGTATTTATTATATAGGAAGATGTCTTCAAAAAAGCCGATAAAAGTGACTTGTATGATATATTTCTCAAGGTCAGTAAATGTTTTTGCTTTTTGTCTTCCTTTCTGTTTTACTAGATTAGCCTTTTTAATTTTATATATGTTTATCATGTTTATTTCTAGGCAACAAATGTAGCAGAATTCTGTGCTTCTACGAATCCAAGATTTTGGTAGGAATTGTAAGATTATGAGATGCTACTTCAAAGTCCGAACCACATTGTTAACAACTACGATAAATTACTCTCCTACCTTTAATTACCGTTGGATTTTGTACAGACAGAAATCTTGAAAAAAGAAAACATTACACAGACAGATTTCACATATTAGATGATAACCATGTCACCTATATAGCCTCTATTAGAAACATACTTATCTTTCCTTGATTTACATAGCGCTAAGTGGGCCCCAATCAGCCCTTAAATTCTTTCCGGCGCGTTCACGCTCCAGTTGCTTGTAACAAGGGCCCTTTGTTACTACTGTATTGTGGAGTAGCCATCGACTTGTTCTTTTATTTTTTGACGTTAATAAAGTTTTATATTACTATTATTGTTTGTCAGATTGTGTGCAATCTCTTTCTTTTACATTCCTTTTCCCATATTGTTGATCTTTGTGTCTTGCAGTATGCGACGAAGGAAGAAGGTGGTGAAATGTTCATGACCTATCATGATCTCATTCTGCGCTACCTCCAGTTGATGGACGCAAGCAACTTTGACGAATACACGCTGAAGTTGTTTGCAAGCAGTGTTGATACCACACGCGATGGGTAAGATTAAAATTAATTGTGGTTGATAAGATTGATAGGGCATGGTCCATTTCTAGACGTGGTGAGGTAGCTTATATATCTCACTGACCTAGAGAGCTATACTAGCTGGAGTTACAGTTCCTACAGGCATGAAAATAAGTCAAGAACGATCGTTCATGTTACGGTACGTCATTGAGGGCAGGACGTAGTCCAGCGGTAAAGCACTTGTTTGATGTGCAGTCTGTGGCTATTTCTTGTTCCAGCCAGTGCACCATGACTGGTATATCAAAGGCTGTGGTATGTGCTATCCTGTCTGGGATGATGCATATAAAAGATCCCTTGCTACTAATGAAAATTGTACCAGGTTTCCTCACTAAAACTGTCGTAATTACCAAATATTTGATATCCATTAACCAATGATTAATAAATCAATGTGCTCTAGTGGTGTCGTTAAACAAAACAAACTTTAACAATATGTTGATGAAGTCGAGAATGGTACTTGCATGTAGTTCTCCACAAAATCTTATTATACTAAAACTTCTCTACCTAGATTTTGATCAGTTCAGTGTTATTTAGATTTATTATCCATATGGTTCAACATAACCGAGTTAATAATAATCATACGAAGCACATGTATAATAACGAGTGTAATGGTGTAATTTTGGGAAGCGACATCATAAAATGACATTGCTTCTACAGTCCTAGCTTAGACTGGGCATTTGAAATATGACGTCATTTCGTCGTCTCCTTCTAGTTTTGGCTGAAACATTTTTAGTTGGGTCTTATTATTCATAAAGAAAATAACAATAATAATATGGATAATAAAGAAATTATTACACCCGTGTACAGTGAGAACGGTGACAAAAATTAATGAGTAATAATAATGGAAATACAAATGTGTCATAACCTATAGGTTACCAGCTCTGTATTTTGTGGTAAGTTAACCTGTACGTGGGTTGCCAGACACATTGCTCATTTCAATGCCTGCTCCTGGTAGGGTCACCAATATGGATCACTGCCAAAGACTGATGAATTGATGCCAAACTACTTGTAGGGAGGCATCTAATTGCAGCTCAACATATATTTGCTCATATGACAGACGGCAACAGAAATTGCCATCTTCAAGTTACAGTGCCATATTTTGCTATTTTTTTACAAATAGTTCTGATATGTAACTACAAATTAATCCATCTTATACATAATCATTACATAAATAATTCAGGACTGACAAACTTGGAATGTGCTTGTACACTGTGTAAACAGTCGCATTCAGTACTAGATTCCTGTGTTAATACATTTTATAAAATCAGAGATTCCACAAAGTCTGACAAGTTGACTGCCAGGGGCTAGATACAACCATCAGAGATAGATGAGTTGCACAAAGTCAGCAAACTTGTTGGCAACATCCACCTGGAATAACATCACACAAAGCATCTGCCTCAACTGAGTGTCTATCCCACATATAGTATTTGGATGAGGTTTTTCACAATGCCTTGAGATATAGAAATTTTGTGTATACATGTAGCTTTCTTATGTACTATTACAGATCAAGTTTGATGTTCATGGCAATTTACCCATTTTTCACATAGTTATGGCCCTCGAACTTAGGAGATATGAATTTTTTTTTCCTGACTCTTTTTTTGTGTGCTATGTGTGAAGATATCAAGATGAAAGTATATTACTTTATCCTGTACTGTTACAGATCAAGTTTAACTTTCATGTTAATTTGCCCATTTTTTTACAGAGTTATAGCCCTGAAATTTAGAAGGTATGTAAATTTGTTCAGCCTGGTAGGGGACATGTATTGTTTTGGGGTGGGTTTTTTTGTGTGACTATGACATAATAAGGTATCTACATTTTGTTTAATTTGTATTTGCAGTCTTATTTCGTTTGCCGAGTTCCAGGCATTCGAAGGATTGTTATGTCTGCCTGATAGCATGTTCGTCCTGGGCTTCCAGATTTTTGATCGGAACGGAAACGGCTACATTGCATGTGGTAAGTTATCCTTCACCTTACCTGTAGATTCATTAGTAGGAACTAAATGACTCTTTAGCAACTGTTCCAGATTTCAGATGGGAGGTTAACAATATTGTTAGCAATAGGACAAATATTGTCAGAAAATATGCAGCCAAATTCAAGTTACAGGTAGCAAAATAAAATATAATTAAGGTCCTATTTTTCATTAACGATTCAATCTAGAATCCTGATACAAATGCAGGGTTTCTGCCAGAGGGTAAAACGGGTATGGTGCCATACCCAAATTATTATTTTTTTAAGTTAACATTTTGACAAAATTAATGATTATTATCATTATGGTATGATTTTCTTAACCCTAGCCTGAAATGTAACCCATTTTCTTTGTTGGGGAGGCCCCCCTTACCCCCTGTTGACTGTGGCTGCATTCAATTTCATAGCGCCATACCCAAAAATTTCTTTCTGGCTGAAACACTGAAATGTAAATCGAAAATAATGTCCTATCTATATTTTTTTGTTCATACATCAGTTACATCAGTTTGTAACCTAAAATGTTGAAATTTTCTTTCCAGATGAATTTGAAGACATCATCAAACACACAACGTTAAACAGAAAGATACCGTTTGACTTCAACAGTGATTTTATTAAGTTACACTTTGGAGCCGACAAGAAGCGTCGTGTGTCGTATGCTGAGTTTACGCAGCTTATTCACGTAAGTGTGAAATTATATTCCACTTTTTGTTTTAGGTAAGTTCTTGAATTTAGTTCGCTTTCTTACAAGTCCTGAAGTCGTCAAACACTTATTATCACTCATATGGTTAAGAATATTTTGAATGCACAGCACTGCTGTGCTCAATTCAAGATGGGATGTAGCACAGTGGTAAAATGCACGCCTGATGCATGGTTGGTCTAGGATCGATCCTTGTCGGTGGACCCATTGGGCTGTTTCTTGTTCCAGCCAATGCACCACGACTGATCTATCAAAGGCCGTAGTATGTGCTATCCTGTCTGTGGGATGGTACATATAAAAGATCCCTTGCTACTAATGGAAAAATGTAGTGGGTTTCCTCTCTATGACTGTGTCAAAAAGACCATGGATATGTTTGACATCCAATAGCCATGATTAATAAATCAATATGCTCTAGTGGTTTTTTTGCTATGCACCGAGTTTCACCCACTTTACGGGTGTGATTGTGGGTGAGTCTCTTGAGTGTATGACCCCACATGGGGGATGATTACCCAGCATACACGGCAGGTTCTGCTGTGTACCCCGTGCTCGTGTGATACCGAGATGGCTTAACTGACATCAAGCATGGAGTACGGCCCTGTCAAGTAGTTCTATATCGAAATGGAAATACTGCAGCTTCACCATTCATTTCTCATCATCATCCATGTTTGTAATGTACAAAAAGAAAATGTCTTTGTCTCTGTTTTAAGTGTTTGTAGCATTTAAAAAAAAAAAAAATATTTTGTTTTGTATCAAAGTCTTACATCCCACTAGAATGCTAAGTGGGGCATAAAACCTTGAGGTCATATGATAACATCATACAGTTGTCTCACTATAATCTTACCAGAACATCACTCGGACCAGTTTAGAGATGTAAATTAAAATCGATTAATGGGTAATAAATAGGATATTAAACTTGCTATCATTTTGTATAATTTTTGTCTCCCTCGTGAAATATTTTTCATTGTCACTCAGACATTTGAACATTATTTCACTACTAGGGACATAAACATGATACAAAATGGTCGCTTGTTTAAGATCTGTAATTATTATCTTTCATAATAAGTTACTACTATCGAGAATAATCAGAACCACATTTATGATGATTTATCTAGTTCAGTGAGTATTGTAATGATCAAAGAGAAAATCTAATTTACTCTGCATATAACGCAAAATTTTATTGCCTAATCAGGGTGTACACTACCAAATCAAATCCCATAGACGACAATAGTAACAAATGTGGCTAAAACTCCTACCTGCAGCGTATCAATTGACATAAACGCCACGGATATAAATACTACCACCCTTGACCCTTAAAGTGAATCAGAAAAAATTGGGGGTCAAGCTGCTCATTTCTGAGATGACGGGTAGCGTCTATGACTACCCTAGTTCCGCACAAAATTTTAGTACTTTATTTTTTTTACAGGTACCCTATACATGTTTCAAGCACAAGGCTACTTGACACAGTGGTACTAGATGAAATAAAATTGCATACATTTTTTGCACAGATGAAACAATTTGTTTTTTTTACAACCAACACACTCAAATTTATCCCCAATCACAGGACTTGTGGTATTCACTTCTCTATCAAAAGTTGGGTGCACCTCTAACTTTGACCCAGCTGGAAGTTATTTTGTTTAGTACTACCATTAAATCCATTTGTGGCAGTAAAACCAGCATTAATGTGGCAGAAATTTGGCAGATTCACCAATAGCCTATATACATATTCATACGCTACTTCTCGCTGTTTACTTGGATGTACATACTTTTAAAATACCATCGTTGTATCTTTTTCTGAAGCAAAATGCGTGCTTCTCAAAATGTTATGAGGTAAGTACTGTTTATAAACATTTATACCGCGTTGCCGGTAGAACTCAATTTGCGACTGTAAAACCAGCATTGGTGTCCGCAAATGGTCAAATACAAGATGGTTATCGCCTCATTTCTCTAATTCAGGATTTCCACGACGAGCATGCCCTGCAGGCGTTCCGTAAGTTCGACAAGGACAACAATGGCTATATCACCGCCAAAGACTTCGAGGAGATCATGGTGTCCCTGAAGAGTTATCTTCTCACACCATTTGTGCGAGACAACATTGTCACCGTAAGATTTTTCTTATATAGAAGTATACTGAACATCAACAGAAATTAGAATATAAATATATTTATCATCCATTATAGGATTTTGTAGGTGATATCGCTGGCACTATAATTTGCGATGTTACGTCACTTTATGTTGAGAATTGAGAATCTGCATGACCCATTTATCAGTTACACAGAAATAAATCCATGTAACCCATTTCATTCCATTATATCCATGTAACTGGTGCTCGAAATGTTAGTGAACAAAAAATAGGTGATGCAAAATTAGATGTGCGTGAGAAACATGCAAAGGGAATGATCTTTCTTACAATTTTCAGAGGCCAGGGGCCTAATTCACTAAAGTCTCGCAATTTTGCGATCTCGCAGTGCAATGCTAAAAGACTTTGTTGTCTAGCAGAGCCAAAGAGGTCTTTGTGAATTAGGCCCCTGGTTGCTATGCAATCATCTATGATTAAGAGGTCAGGCTAAGTATTAAATAAAAGAGAAATAGATTCCAGTTTTCTTGATTCTGCTAAATTCTTGTTCTTTAGAAGTTATTGTGTCTTATATAATTAATATTTTTTTTTTTTACTGTGTGTTAGGTTGCTATGGGTGGAGAGAAGCAGAGACAGATCAGCTATGCATACTTCTCGGGATTCATCTCGTTAATCAACAATCTGGAACTGGTAAAGAAAATCTACATGGCCGTCACCAGACGAGACGAAACCAAAATGATCACAAAAGGTGAGGGATTTTTCTTTAGCAGTACATGTACCTCTGTAAGCTTTAACGGAATCAGGGGACTAGTTGATATCATGGCTCAAACTTATTCTTATCTCCCATGAAAATTAAACAAAAAAATAATATTGCCCTGGGTAAAACGGCCCACCGACGGATATTTTGAACCTGTCTATGACAATTTTTAAAAAAAATGATTTTCAGCAAATAAATATGATTCTGGTTCAATCAACCTGTAGAAAGATGCTAGAAAAACCGTCTAACACACGTCCCCTAGACGGTAATGTGCCCTTTTCATTGGTTAATTGTGATCGCCGTTTAATAGGTAGGCAGTCGTTGCTACCTGTTCATGGCGTCATTCCATAATCAAGTTAGCACCTGACGTCACGTAATATGTAACACTGGGGGTTGCAAGGGGGTTGCAAAATATATATCTGGGGAATTGGGCTCAGCTATTATTTGTGCTACAGGCCCCGCTGATCTTTAAACCGGCTCTGAATATATAATTCTAGGCAAATATATATTTTTTAAAGTTATAAAATAATGTTGAAACTTTAAACGATCGACAGAACAGTGCTTAGTTTCAGTTCACTACCACTGGCCTATATCCAGATTGACCCGACTTCGTTTGAATATGTAATTTGTGCACACGGCAAGCTAGTTAGGTTACAGAGAAACATACATGTGTAATCGAGTGAGTACTAGTAATTCTTACGTGGACCCTTTTTTTTCTTTTTTTTTGGTTCACGCTTTGTAATCATACTGGAACTAATAAAATGTTGTCATGTATTTATTTATTTATACATATATTTTGGCAATTACGAACAATGCATTACCAAAGTTCTTGTTCATATTTTCGTGAAAATAGCGGACTTTGTCAACGGTGTGTTTTGTTTACAAATGAAACTTACCCGTAATCCATCAGATGAAATGAAACTGAAAGCCACACAATCAACAATTATTTATTATTTGAATTTAAAGGAGAATGGATCTCTTTATTACTATTAAATACAAACAATAATTAACCGTAATTAAGTTTGTGGCTTTGTTTTAACTGCGGCATATTTAAAGGTGCGGTTTATTTACGGATGAAGGTGGAAACCAAGTGGTGCGGTTTATACACTCTTTTTTTTAAGTTTGTTTCAAAATTGTTTTTTTTACAGGTATTTAAAAAAAATAGCAATAGCAAACCTGCTCAGAGCTGGAACAATAAAACAAATGTATATAGCTTATAATAATGAAACATGACACTAATTGAAGACAAAAATGGAAAAAAACGGAATTTGCAAAAATCTGAACGGAATGTGGCAAAATCTGAAACGGAAAATCATCCCCTCTACCGGCGGTCGTTATAAACAAAATCTTAGTAACGACTGATTTCAGTTATCGAAAACTGCTCTAATAGTAAAACATATGCCTACAGTGTTTAAAAACTAGGGTCTGTCACTTTAAATATACCCATTGGGCTATTTCTCGTTCCAACCAGTGCTCCCCAACTGGTGTAACAAAGGCTGTGGTATGTACTACCCTGTCTGTGGAATGGTGTATATAAAAGATCCCTTGCTGCTAATCGAAAAGAGTAGCCCATGAAGTGGTGACAGCAGGTTTCCTCTCTCAATATCTGTGTGGTCCTTAGGCATATGTCTGACGCCATATAACCGAAAATAAAATGTGTTGAGTGCGTCGTTAAATAAAACATTTCCTTTAAGTATATACGTGTAATGTGTGTGTTTGTTTTAGAGGAGCTGTTGTACCAAGCCCAGGAATTTCCTCAGATTACACCACTCGAGATCGACATTCTGTTCCAACTTGTCGGACTCAAACACCTGACTGGGTAAGCATTGTATGTTATTGACCCGGAGATGGCTAAACGCAAATGTATATTCAATGACTCCTCCCTGGGTAAGCTTTGTACGTTGTTGGCCCTGAAGTGGCTGAACGCAAATGTATATTCAATGTCTCCTCCCTGGGTAAGCTTTGAACGTTGTTGGCCCTGAAGTGGCTGAACGCAAATGTATATTCAATGACTGCTCCCTGGGTAAGCTTTGAACGTTGTTGGCCCTGAAGTGGCTGAACGCAAATGTATATTCAATGACTCCTCCCTGGGTAAGCTTTGAACGTTGTTGGCCCTGAAGTGGCTGAACGCAAGTGTATATTCAATGACTCCTCCCTGGGTAAGCTTTGTACGTTGTTGGCCCTGAAGTGGCTGAACACAAGTGTATATTCAATGACTCCTCCCTGGGTAAGCTTTGAACGTTGTTGGCCCTGAAGTGGCTGAACGCAAATGTATATTCAATGACTGCTCCCTGGGTAAGCTTTGAACGTTGTTGGCCCTGAAGTGGCTGAACGCAAATGTATATTCAATGACTCCTCCCTGGGTAAGCTTTGAACGTTGTTGGCCCTGAAGTGGCTGAACGCAAGTGTATATTCAATGACTCCTCCCTGGGTAAGCTTTGTACGTTGTTGGCCCTGAAGTGGCTGAACACAAGTGTATATTCAATGACTCCTCCCTGGGTAAGCTTTGAACGTTGTTGGCCCTGAAGTGGCTGAACGCAAATGTATATTCAATGACTGCTCCCTGGGTAAGCTTTGAACGTTGTTGGCCCTGAAGTGGCTGAACGCAAGTGTATATTCAATGACTCCTCCCTGGGTAAGCTTTGAACGTTGTTGGCCCTGAAGTGGCTGAACGCAAGTGTATATTCAATGACTCCTCCCTGGGTAAGCTTTGTACGTTGTTGGCCCTGAAGTGGCTGAACGCAAGTGTATATTCAATGACTGCTCCCTGGGTAAGCTTTGAACGTTGTTGGCCCTGAAGTGGCTGAACGCAAGTGTATATTCAATGACTGCTCCCTGGGTAAGCTTTGAACGTTGTTGGCCCTGAAGTGGCTGAACACAAGTGTATATTCAATGACTCCTCCCTGGGTAAGCTTTGAATGTTGTTGGCCCGGAAGTGGCTGAACACATATGTATATTCAATGACTGCTCCCTGGGTAAGCTCTGTAGGTTATTGGCCCTGAATTGGTTGAAAGTAAAGAAGTGGTTATTCAATGATATCTCACTTAGGGAAGGTATTTATACATTATTGGCCCTACACTGGCCGAAAAGAAAATGGGGTTCTTCAGTGATAGCTCACACTGGGAAGTGTTTTATACATTATTGACCCTGAACTGGCTGAAAAAAAAGAAGTGGTTATTCAATGAGACTTAGGGAAGTGTTTTACGTTATTGGCCCGGAAGTGGCTGAATGCAAATGTATATTCAATGACTCCTCCATGGGTAAGCTCTGTACGTTGTTGGCCCTGAAGTGGCTGAAAGTAAAGAAGTGGTTATTTAATGATATCTCACTTTGGGAAGTGTTTTATACATTATTGGTCCTGAAATAGCTGAACATAAATGTATATTCAGTGACTCCTCCCTGGGTAAGCTCTGTAGGTTATTGTCCCTGAACTGGTTGAAAGTAAAGAAGTGGTTATTTAATGATATCTCACTTTGGGAAGTGTTTTATACATATTGGCCCTGAACTGGCTGAACATAAATGTATATTCAGTGACTCCTCCCCGGGTAAGCTCTATAGGTTATTGGCCCTGAACTGGTTGAAAGTAAAGAAGTGGTTATTTAATGATATCTCACTTTGGGAAGTATTTTATACATATTGGCCCTGAACTGGTTGAAAGTAAAGAAGTGGTTATTTATGATATCTCACTTTGGGAAGTGTTTTATACATTATTGGCCCTGAAATGGCTGAACATAAATGTATATTCAGTGACTCCTCCCTGGGTAAGCTTTGTAGGTTATTGTCCCTGAACTGGTTGAAAGTAAAGAAGTGGTTATTTTATGATATCTCACTTTGGGAAGTGTTTTATACATATTGGCCCTGAACTGGTTGAAAGTAAAGAAGTGGTTATTTATGATATCTCACTTTGGGAAGTGTTTTATACATATTGGCCCTGAACTGGTTGAAAGTAAAGAAGTGGTTATTTATGATATCTCACTTTGGGAAGTGTTTTATACATATTGGCCCTGAAATGGTTGAAAGTAAAGAAGTGGTTATTTATGATATCTCACTTTGGGAAGTGTTTTATACATATTGGCCCTGAACTGGTTGAAAGTAAAGAAGTGGTTATTTATGATATCTCACTTTGGGAAGTGTTTTATACATATTGGCCCTGAAATGGTTGAAAGTAAAGAAGTGGTTATTTATGATATCTCACTTTGGGAAGTGTTTTATACATATTGGCCCTGAACTGGTTGAAAGTAAATGTATATTCGATGACTCTTTCCTGGATACGGGGCTGGACGTAGCCCAGTTGTAAAGCACACACTTGATGCACGGTTAGTCCAGGATCGATCCCCATTGGTGGGCTCTTTGGGCTATTTCTAGTTACAACCAGTGCACCATGACTGGTATATCAAATGCTGTGGTATTTGCTATCCTGTCTGGTATGGTGCAAATAAAAGATCCATTGCTGCTAATTGAAAAGAGTAACCCATGAAATGGTGACAGTGGGTTTCCTCTCTCAATATCTGTGTGGTCACTAACCATATGTCCGATGCCATATAACCGTAAATAAAATGTGTTGAATGCGTTGTTAAATAAAACATTCCTTTCCTTTCCTTCCTGGGTAAACAAAACATCACACATGAGGCTAAGTGACAGCATATTGGAGGCATTCTCAGAATTCTGTCATCCTGTTAAATCCTGGTTGCTCAAGACAGCGTATATAAATGTCTGATTTTCCACAAAACTTAACTAATGGAAAAAAGGCTTGTATGCCAGATGTATTAGAATTATACCAAAAATGTATAAAGTCGCGCTTACTTATGTGCAATTGGGGTTACTTGTCTGGTATTAAATAGTCTGATTTGCCACGAAAATTAACCAATGGAAAAAAGGCTTGTATGCCAGATGTATTAGAATTATACCAAAAATGTATAAAATCGCGCTTACTTATGTGCAATTGGGGTTACCTGTCTGGTATTAAATAGTCTGATTTGCCACGAAAATTAACTAATGGAAAAAAGGCTTATATGCCAGTTGTATTAGAATTATACCAAAAATGTATAAAGTCGCGCTTACATATGTGCAATTGGGGTTACTTGTCTGGTATTAAATAATCTGATTTGCCACGAAAATTAACCAATGGAAAAAAGGCTTATATGCCAGTTGTATTAGAATTACACCAAAAATGTATAAAGTCGCACTTACTTATATGCAATTGGGGTTACCTGTCCGGTATTTACAGACATTATTCCCAATCACTGTGTTTTGCTAACCACAATTTGTTTTTAAAAACGAACTATGATTCGTATCGCAATACTTCGTGAATTTTGTTGTTGGTAAAACAATCACATTTTTTATCAAATTAGCTATTGATTCCTCAAATGACCACAATGTTCTGCCATTGTTGTCAAGCAAAAATATTCTCCAAAAACCACTTTTTCAACTAAAAATTTGCAAGTGTTTTCCATTGAAAAATTAAAAACTAAATCCACCATAGTCTCGGTTAATCGGTTTCCTGTGGTACATCTGGATTTTTTATGATGTGCAAAACGGCCGGAAATATGAATTGAGGAATGAACTGTATACAGTGTGTCGACTTGCATGACATCTCGTCTGCAGTATCCAACGAGTTGGATATATTTTTAAAACAAGTTGAAAGATAAATGATATCTAACGGCCATGAATGTAGTATTCTATTTTCTCTAAAAACCAGGTTTAAAATCAATTTGAATGTCTTTACCAACTAAAACCTATTTATGGCCCTAGTGCTTGCAGTTAACTTCATACGTGCATATAGTGGTGTCGTTCGCCAAATGCGATTTAATGTTGAATTTGGTGAATATGTGTTGCATTGTGTTATACTTTAACATGCTCATATACCACGACTGTTTCGAGCCTGTCCACCCCAGGGTTCGGTCTCTGGAAGGCCAGGGGCCCAATCCGGGGCAGACGAATAAATGTTATTACCAAATTCGCCAAAAACAAATGTGTATAGCTGTTTATAAAAGTTATTCTGTTTAGCAAAGTTTTACTTGAATTTGGCTACAGATTTTCCGATTTTCGTCAAAATGCTAACTCTGACATTGCATATTGCTGGATTATATTGTAGGTATCCTTGTAAAATCCGTGGAATCTGTGGCATAAGGGACATTTTTGTAATCTGCATTGTGACAGTAGAACGTATTTATCGTGGATTGCTAGACATATATCCGAACATGAAATTGTTGAAAAATAAGTTTGTATCTGTGTTGACAGTTCTTACAACATGTATGTTGTTTCACAACATTCTTTAATATCTTTCTTTTTTTTTACTAATTAATTCCTTTTTATTTTGTCTGTTGTTTGATAGTTAATTTTTGAGTTTCTAATTTTATTATTTTTTATTTTATATATATTAGCTCTGCTATGAAATTCAGTAGCGGAGCATACCTCATACTGATTTGTCCGTCTGTCCGTCCATCAACTTTTCCATTAAAGTCTTTCTTCTCCTACAGTTTTCATTGGATTTGTTCTGAAACTTGGTACAATGATCATCTGTGGCACCCTTCACCAACTAATAGAGAAATATTTTGATTTTGATTGGATAGTTCTGAAATTTGGTATTGATTCTCTGGGGAGGTCTTCACAAACTAGTAGAAAAATAATTTTTAAATTAAATTTTCATTGTTTCTCATGGAGTTTTGATTGGATTAACCTGAAACTTAGCATAAGTATTCTCATTGGCAGTTTCTACAAGCTAATAGAGACATGTTTTAGAAATTTATAATGTTTGAATTGTTATTAAATTTTAAAATTTTAAATGGAAATTCAACATGGAAAATTTAAAAGTCTATATTATCTAAGAGTTTTGATCGAATAGTTTTGAAATTTGGATTTAAGATTCTCTGGGACAGTCTTCACAAACTAATGGAGAGATATTTAGATTTTAACATTTTAAAATTAAATTTAAACATTTTAAATAGAAATTTAACATTGAAAATGTAAAAATCTCTATTGTCCTGAAGTTTTGATTGGATAGTTCTGAAACTTGATACTATGATTCTCTGGGTTAGTTTTTATAAACTGATAGAGATATATTTGTAAAATTTAAACATTTTCAATAGAAGTTTAACGCTGAAAATATGAGTATCTTCTCGTAGAGTTTTGATTGGATAATTCTGAATCTTTGTGCAAGTATTCCCAAGTGCAGTCTTCACAAATTGATAGGAAAATATTTTTTATTTTTAATTAAATTTTTAAATTTTAAAGCTGCAGTGTCTGGTTTCAGTCGTATACAATCAAGTTCTAAGTTTAAATACAAGCATAACTGCACTTTTAATTCACTCGCGAGTTGTCGTTATTAACGCATATCGTCAAATGCTTACTAGCCAGTTAGAACAATTCTCGCCATTTTGTAATACCGAGCGGATTCTAGCAGCCACTTCCTAGCAGCCAATTACGCTAGCAGCCAATTTCAGCAGACACGCATGGCGACGTTCTAAACACCAGACTCATACGCCTTTTATAATATGTGTTGTGGTGTGGTCTATACGAAACTAGTTGGACATCCTATATTACGGTAGTACAGAAGGATTTTTAAAGTGATACTTCAGATATTATAAAAGTGCTTAATAAAACGGTTAAGTTGTATTTATACGGATATTAGTAACAATAAGACTGTGAAAATGAGTCTTGGTTGTTATTTTGTTTTTGTGTTGTTTTTATATAAAGATACTCTTTAAAACTCTAAAATTCTTAAGTTGTAGTGAATAATAAAAATTAGTGTGAAATACAGGTAACAATCGAAAGGTGTACGAGTCCGATGTTTAGAACGTCGACACGAGTGTCTGCTGAAATTGGCTGTTAGCGTAATTGGCTGCAAGGAATTGACTGCTAGAATCCGCTCGGTTTTTGTAATGCAACAATAGCCGAACCGTACTATTTTTAGCCCAGTGGGCGCCTGCCAAAAGTGTCCCACTTTCAAAATACTGGGTTTATTTTTAACTTGGAAAAGCCAGTGTAGTGAAACCAATTCGGAGTGCGGCGTCTTATATACACCAAACGTAATGGGATTTTCTGTTCTATATGCTTAAATAATAAAAAATATTCCAGGGAATGCCGCTTTAAATAAAAATTAACATTGAAATTTTAAAAGTCTATTTTCTAGAGTTTTGATTGAATACTTCTGAAATTTGGTACTATGATTCTTTGGGGCAGTCTTCACAAACTAATGAAGAGATATTTTGCAATTTTAAAAATTTTAAAATTTAAATAAAAACTAAACAGTAGTTGGTCTTTACAAATTAATGAATTATCTACTCCTGACAAAATTGAAAACTTAATAACGTAGTTCTATAGGCCAGTAAACTAATAGGCCTCTTGGGTTTTTCTTTTTATTATGTTTTGAAAAATATTAAACTGTAAAGGTTTTGTATGTTATGGGTTGATCAGTGGAAAAAGCCAGTGTTAAGATCTTCTGTATTTTTATATTTACAATACATGGATAACAAAGACAATAACAGAATAGATCGGAAAACACAGTAGCTGTTACATCTCAAGCTATCAGTGTTTTAATGTTATGGCGTATAATAACAAAGTAGTCATTGAATTTGTGCTTTAAGCAGGGTTTGATATTGATGAACAGAATTTATTTGTTTATTCGTGGAATGTCTATTAAACTTGGATTGATTTTATTAATTAATTTATTTATTCATTTAAAACATTTTCCAATGCATTTTAAAAGTTATTTATTTACTTATTTATACTTGTTTTTGATTAAATATTTTTGAAAACAAGAAATGTAAAGCATAGTTTATTTTTATGTAAGGATATTCAAAATGACAACATTCAGGTTTGACGTCATTTCCATTCAAAAAGACACTGTGTTACATATTCTTACATCAGTTGAATATTAAGTAATGGGTGACTGGAATTAAAATTGCATATGCAGTTTATAAAAACACTTTGTGTTTAGCTTGAGGTTATACGATAAAGAGATTATTACCCTCATGTGTTTCGGTATCGTCATATCATATATTAGGAATAAAAATAATGTATTATCTTTGCCGGAGATACCGATACACACAAGTGTAATAACCTCTATATATTTTAATTTTTATTTTAGATCAGTTTAGAATTTGAAAATGTGTAATATGTGTAAAGTATTGACTGAGCATTCTTATAACAGTAATGTTTTTGTCTTGCCTTCACAAAGTAAAAAGACGATATGTGGGTACTACTTTTCTGATGTCGGTAATGCTTAATACTTATACCTATGAACATTCATCTTAATGCATGTTTTAAAAAAGTAGAATTTTTTTTAACCAAACTTAGTTTTTTTTAATTTGTTTTTTTAATTTAGTTGTTTATTTTATTTATTTATTAAAGTTTCTGCTTTTGTTGTCTTTTATGTGTTTGTTGTTTCAAACATGCATTACGCTGAACATCTGTGGATTCAACTATCAGGGTTCAGCAAATCTAATAGTCCTCGGTTCCGGCTTGTAAATTTTTTATCTGGACTGGTGGAAATTGTCAACTGTATTTCTATAATACATAGGGCAGTGCACTAACCAGTGCTTGCCTGAGGTGCTTGTGTCGCAGGATCAAACCACCTCAGTGGATCCATTCAACTGATTGGGTTTTTTTATCGTTCCAACCAGTGTATCACAACTGGTCAAAAGCCATGGTATGTGCTTTCCTGTCTGTGGGAAAGTGAATATAAGAAATCCCTTTGCTGCTAATGGAAAAATGTAGTAGGTGTTTTTTGATCACTACATGTCAGAATTACCAAATGTTTGGAATCCAATAGCCGATGATTAATAAATCAATGTGCTCTAGTGATGTCGTTAAATAAAACAAATTTCTATGAGTGCTAGTGATTTCTTGAACACTGTATCAGTCAAAAGGAGTAAGTTTGTGTAAGGCAAGACATTCTTGTAAGTTAACAGCCTGATACTGTAAATCAGTTAATGTTAGCGAACAATTTTTTTTTAGCACGGCCATACAAAATTGCGTTAAAGGGTGTGCTCTCTTAAAATGAGTAAACCCATAATTTATAAGCAAGCCCAAATTAAATACAAACATGCCAATCACAAAATATTTCACCTCTAAATCAATGAAATGTTAAGCTGTAATAAGTAATTAGATTAAAATCACTTGAAATGCATTTCTGGATATGTAAACTCTTTTAACAGCTATTATTAAGATTACTGCATTAAAAAGACTCAGAACAGATTAAAAAGCCAAATTATCAAGATCTAAAGCTCTACAAAATGTTAATATATCATGATGCTAAATTTAAAGAGACTTCTTCTGAAAAACGTTTGTATGAATGTTTTGTCGGCGATTAACTGAACACACAACAATAGTTATCAGGGCTTGAAACAGCCTGTGGCCAGGTCACCAAATGCAACCAATGTCCAGTTTTGGCGACTTAAATATTAGAAAATAATGGCGTTAGTCTCCCAAATAATATTATTTGGTCAATCTTCTTTAGAGCTATAACATATGGGTCACTATTAATATTTGTATTGCATATATTTATTGCACATTAAAATCTTGCTCGTGGTTCGTGGTTCGCTTAACATAATTTGCCAACATCCATTATTATTTTTTGGGCCATCATATATACTGTAACTACTAAGTATAGCAGACAATATTAGTTAACATACAGATACACATCACTTAAAGTTTCTGTTGAATTTAAGTTGTCTATTAGCTGCATAATGTCAAAGTATATCAAAAGTATTCTATCAGGCGATCCTAAAACTTCAAAACAAAAATTCTGATTGATATGCAGACCTCGCTGAAATTTTATGATGCTAGTATGTCACTTTTGCTAGGCGAAGATTACCAACTTCCTGCTGTCACAACTTCTACGACTTTCCAGTTGCTAGTCCGAGTGCTCTTACAACTCGATTATCCACGTATTACCTATTATGCTAGGTTCAAACTACCAAATGTCAGCAGAAAGTTGACCAACTTTCTGCTGTCACGACTTCTACAACCGTCCAGTTACTAATCTGAGCACTCTTGACAACTCTATTCTCGTCGTATAACCCATTAGTTGTTAATCTGAGCATACCCGTCGTAAGTCTGGAAATGGGGAAATTACAACACAACTGTCGAGTTGGTCAACTTTCTTTTGGCAGTTGGTAGCCTGATCCTAGCATTACTTGGACTTCGCTGAATTTTTAATGTCGCTAATATGTTATGATTTACTGTACATACATGTAGAGAACAGGGGCCTAATTCACAAAGGTCTCTTAGGCTCTGCTAGATAACAAAGCATCCTCTTTGTAAGTCTTTTAGCATTGCACTGTGAGATCGCAAAGTTGCGAGAGTTTAGTGAATTAGGCCCCTGGAGTCAGTTTTGTGGAGAATTTTTGATGCATGCTAGATAGTGTAGTGGTGTCAGTGTTCTGCTTGTGTTTTCCTTTGTGTTAAGATCTGTTCATGTTCTCTCCGCAGGTCCATGATAGCATCGCAGTAAGAAACAGAATTTTAACTTTTTCTGTTTACTTTATCGTATATATTGCCATGTACATGTTAAGGCCATGGATTTTAGAAAGACAAAAAAAAAACCCCAAAAACCATAAAGATGCAATATGCCATGTACATGTAACGGTCATGCACTTTAGAAAGACAAAAAACACAAAAACACCCATAAAGATGCAATATGTCTGTTTGCGAACCCTCATCTCAATTCTCAAAGAAACAGTCTCAAAACTTAACACAAAAAAAACATTCAGAAAAATTACCTTATTCAACCCTCTACGTTAACGTTTCCATCTAGGAGCCAGATGACACCTACTTGTAGTTTTATATAGATAGTATGAAATTTTTTAGTCGCCAAATGAAAAAAAAATGGTCGCATATCCGACCAAATCTGTCACAATGTAGAGGACTGTTCTTCTTAAACCCTCACTCTAGTTCTTAAAGATGTAGTTTCAAAGTTGCATAATGACACAAATTTTTATTCTTTTTTTTCTTTTCTTTTTTTAAATCTCAGAATGTAAAACAACACCTTGAGCTATATGCTCACAAAAAAAACCTACTTTCAAATAATTTTATTTACTATTTTACCTGTATTGTTATATTCCATCAAAATCAAACAGGGTTGACTGACATTTTGAATTTTAATAGCATCATCATATTGACAAAGAAATGGCTGTTTAATGGTTATTCAATGAATATTTTGTATATACTGTATATCTTCAGCCACGGATTCTTGAGGGAACCACTGTTTACACTGGCAGTTTCGATATTTTATATATTTCGAGTTAATTATCAAACAATTGTATGTGGGATCAATTAATTTGTAGTTACTGCATAAAATTGATAAAATTTTACAGCATAAACAATGACAATGTATGTAAAATTGAATAATATTAAAATACTACTACCACTACTACTAATGATAATTTTAATTATTATTGTAATTATTATAATTATGTAGAACACGTACCGGTACGTTATACGAGTGAATAAACACCAGGCCTCCATAAATACAATATGTAGTCGTAAAAATACAATATGTAGTCGTAAAAATACAATATGTAGTCGTAAAAATACAATATGTAGTCGTAAAAATACAATATTTACTGAGTGACCAGTCCAAATATTGTGTTTTTGTAGTTATTAAAAATGCATTTTCTAATTTTATTTTGGCATAACCCCATATCTGGTTATACAAAATTTTCACTTGGAGTTATAGTAGTTAGCCAATACTTGATGTGTACCCATGCGTATTTACATTTTATGTAGTGGTCTGAAGGTTTAATAATTGGTGAGGGGGTGACTTCTTTGTAGTGTCTGATGATACATGGCAATATATTTTATATATTCGTGTATGTAGTTGTTGAAAATAAAACATTCTATTTTTATACAGCCCTTGAAATAAGTAAAGTTTTATATAATGTAATGTCTGCAACAGGTCATTGTGACACGATCAATGTGGCTTCGTACACAAATATTGCTCTCTTTTTTTTTTTCCACAGTAATTTCAAACTAGCTGTCAGATAATTCAGTTTTTAAAGTTTTTTAGTCCTCAGGACTTCAAATTTTGTGCCAATTTTTTTTCGGATTTGTACTATGTTATCATCGGAACCCACTAGAACTTGTTTTTCCAACTGAAAAAAGTTCAATATGAAATTGCTGTAAAAAAAATAATAATTATAATTGTTAACTCATCTGACCATTTATTAAAATAATAATAAAAAAACTGCGATTTACCAAAAATTAATCTCAGCCCATTCTTAGAAATTCACGGTACTAGTATATTTATGGACTTCTTGATTGTCTATTGTAAACTGATGACGAATATGTTCTGTATTGTAATTGGTTAATTGCATTCTTTTTCCGGGATCAAATGAAAAAAACACCTGATAACCTAAAGATGTAATTAGAAAGTGACATCATCAGCAATTGGAACAGTCGAAGTTGACGATTCAAGGGTCCACAGTTAGATTGTAGCCAAGTATTTTTTTCAAGAAATACCAAATGTACAGTTAATTCCGTAGAAAAACGATTCAGTAGTTGAATAAATTGCGGATTCTTCACAAACCTTTGTTTTTTAACATGGAAAATACCAACCTCATTTAGTTCATTGATATTTGTCAACAAATACTGATTGACATAAACTTGGTTGATATTTTCCATATTAAAAAAAAACCCGCTTGTGAAGAATCTGCTATTTATTCAACTTATGAGGCCCTCTTCAAAGCCTTGAGTCTAGATAGACTTTACCGGTTTATGAGGAGATGCTAGAAGAACATGCCATACATTATTTATTGTATACGAAGCCAGGGGCCTAATTCACAAAGCTCTTTCTCTTAGGCTCTACTAGACAACAAAGCATCCTCTTTGTAAGTCTTGACAGGAGCCTGGGTCCCCCTAAATTTTGCAACAGTTATAATTTTATTATATATTAATTTAAATTGTTTTACGACACACCTCGAAACCTCCCCCAAAGTTTCCTTAGCATTCTGCCTCATGTCATTTAACACCCCCCCCCCCACACCCCCCAAATGGATTTTCTGGATCCGCCACTCATTAATATACTAAGATCTTACTGTGCATTTAATTTTCTCTCCCCATTAATATGATCTGACATTACCCACCAATATTTCAAATCATCTAATATAGTATAAACTTACCTATATTAAACAGCCACCTGTGTTAAGAGACTACATTTTTATTACTCCAAATCATCTAATATAGTGTAAACTGACCTGTATTAACCAGCCACCTGTGTCAAGAGACCATTTTTTGATACTCCCTTTGTTGTCCCTGTCGGTGAGCCCATTGGGCTATTTCTCGCTCCAGCCAGTGCACCATGACTGGTATATTAAAGGTCGTGGTATGTGTTATCCTGTCTGGGATGGTGCATATAAACGATCCCTTGCTGCTAATCAAAAAGAGCACCCCATGAAGTGGCAACAGCAGACTTCCTCTCTCTGTATCTGTGTGGCCCTTAACCATATGTCTGATACCATATAACCGTAAATAAAATGTGTTGAATGCATTGTTAAATAAAACATTTCCTTCCTTCCCTTTGGTGGCTGCTTGACAGAGGTTTCACTGTCCTGAAATAATACTTATTTCTGAAACATGCATACTAAATCATGACATGATACTGAATAAAATGTTCCACAATCTGCTGGTAGTTTTACGCCAGCTGTGTTTTGATTGGATAATTGAAAAGGTCATCTAGACACAGGATAATGTTGGTGTTAGTCAGATCTACTAACAGACAGCAGAGTTGTGATTGATATCTATTACGTATACCTAGTTGTTTAGGTAACGCTATATATATTGTATAGTGTAACGTTTTGGACCTGTATGCCGTCCAAGCTAATCCAATATATTGTATTGTATTTTTGCAGGCCCCTTGAAAACTTAAAAATAATTATTTTATTTTGTTTTCACAGTAGATGGAGTAATGTTTTTAAAAAGGACATCAACCGTGGATCTAAGGGTGTGGTGGGGGCTAAATTTTGTGACAATTATATATATAATTTATTTTTCATTTTTTATGTTTTAGAATCTGAGGATTCCCTTTGGAACATGTCATTGCCCCCCACCCCCTCCCCCCAAATGTATTTTCTGGACCATCCACTGGACATCTTCAGTATTCAAGTAGGGCCTTTCACAAATTGTGAGTTTCCAAGAACATAACCAGTGTTTCTGTCAGAAAGAAATTTTAGGGTATGGCACTATATGGAATTGAATGCAACCACAGTCAACAGGGGGTATGGGGTCCCTCCCCAGAAAGAAAATGGGTTACGTTTAGGGTTAGGGTTAAGAAAAATATACAGTAATAATAAGAGTCATCAATTTTGTCAAAAGGTTAACCCCATATGTAGTTACATTTTGTATGAACAGTCAAAAAAAATGTTTGGGTATGGTGACATACCCGTTTTAGCCTCTGGCAGAAACCCTGTTGACCCCCCCCCCCCCCCCCCCCCCCCCCCCCCCCCCAAAAAAAAAAATAGGTATGGTCAGACGCCTATTGTTAATTTACTTTTTTAAAACTATATTGTTCACCTATATATTACTTATTTTTAAATAATACATTATGGGTGGGGGGAAATAGGGTCGGTTCTTTTTTCTCAGTTGAATTGAGTTTCCGGAAACACTGGGGTTTTTATTTTTAATTTTTAATTCCTAGGCGTAATTTTAATATACGCCTAGGAAAACAATGTTAAACAAGAGCACCTACAAACAAATAAACAAGAACAATTTTTATAAAACCATTTACTGATGACAAACGTAATTTCAAGGGCTGTTACTGTGCATTCTAATACTGTTTTGCTTATCTGGCAGTTTTTATTGTGTGTGTGTGTGAAGCAAGCTATTTGTTACCAGCTGAGTTTTTGTTCGGGTTTAGTTTTTTTTGTTTTTTAAATATATTTTTTATAAACTTCTCAGTTATATTATTTTTTTAAATCTTATTTCAGAAATGCTTACCATAATTTTTGTAACTTCACAGTAGTTCAGTACCAGTAGTAGTAGATTTGTGTGTGGTGCATACTCTTAATCCTTTTCTTTAAAAAAAATGTTTTATATACTTGTTCAACATCATTAACGCAGTGGAGTTCATAATACTTATTCAACATCAAGAGTGAAGCAGAGGTCATAATTTTGAGTACCGGTAATTGTTAAAGAATTAACAGATAGATTTAGGATCTCCACGAGTACACGAGTACTCACTCGGGCACAGGCCGAGAATCTGTTCTCCTTGCAAGGAAGAACACTCGTTTAATTATATTTTTTACGTCATTTTGTCATGTTTGCCGTCGGTTACATTATATAGGGCTATGACACATGGAGGGAAAAAACAAGTCGAATGTGTGGAATGAAATACAATGGCATGATTTGGCATCGAAGTTTAGCACTGGAATTAAGATACACAATGCTATTTTACTGTCACATAGTCACATTATCATCTAGTGTAAGTGTCGGGTACTCGGGTCCGGGTCAGGTTTGACCATCGAGTACTCTTGGACTCGTGGAGGCTCTAGATTGAGTTTGTCAGTAAAACAATATGTCATATTTATAACTGAACCGAACAATCCTTCGCATGATGTTTCTTGACCTGCTTTGTTGTATTAGCTTGGGCTTCAATGATTTATAGGTGCGGGATGTTGCCCAGTGGTAAAGCGCTCGCTTGATGCGCGGTCGGTTTGGGATCGATCCCCGTCGGTGGGCCCATTGAGCTATTTCTCGTTCCAGCCATTGCACAACGACTGGTATATCAAAGGCCGTGGTATGTGCTATCCTATCCTAACTGTGGGATGGTGCATATAAAAGATCCCTTGCTACTAATGGAAAAAATGTAGCAGGTATCCTCTCTATGACTGTCAAAATTACCATATATTTGACATCAAATAGCCATTGATTAATAAATCAATGTGCTCTAGTGGTGTAGTTAAACAAAAAACAAACACTGATTTATATTCTAGATAGAAAGATAAATTACTGTACATTAGGCCATTATAAACTACAGCTAGATTTTTATGTTCTTTTTTTTTTTAAATGGTATCAAGGGGTAATTTTATTTTTTAAATTTTGTACATTCGACAGTGTTCGAGATTAACGGTATCCCGATATCCAGGGGATACCAAAATTTAATTTTGAATACCAGACTTCAATAACCCAGTATAACACTGGGATACCATATAATGTTGTGGGGTTTTTTTATCCTGCGTTTTTATTTTTTGCTGAAACTGTGAAAGTTGACATTTACTGGTGAAGTTAAGTAACAGTGTCGTCCACATTTGTTACGATGTTATTTATGAATTTCATTTAAGTGGGATACTAAATTCTCAGGTGGGATACCAGATTTTGAAATGTTAGTATCCAACTGGGATACTGCCCAAATTTTTTAATCTCGAACACTGTTAGAAATACTGAGGGGGGGGGGGGCAATAAAAAAGGGGCTGTGGGGGCTGGCAGGGCTTCTAGATTATGGTAGCCCCACTCCCATGGCTAGTGATATTCAGTGTTGGGCTAGTAAATAACTACTATTGCCATGCCTGACAGGGCTTCTAGATTATAGTAGCTCCACTCCCATGGCTAGTGATATTCAATGTTGGGCTAGTAAATAACTACTATTGCCATGCCTGACAGGGCTTCTAGATTATAGTAGCTCCACTCCCATGGCTAGTGATATTCAATGTTGGGCTAGTAAATAACTACTATTGCCATGCCTGACAGGGCTTCTAGATTATGGTAGCCCCACTCCCATGGCTAGTGATATTCAGTGTTGGGCTAGTAAATAACTACTATTGCCATGCCAGACAGGGTTTCTAGATTATGGTAGCTCCACTCCCATGGCTAGTGATATTCAATGTTGGGCTAATAAATAACTACTATTGCCATGCCTGACAGGGTTTCTAGATTATGGTAGCCCTATTCCCATGGCTAGTGATATTCAAAGTTGGGCTAGTATGTAACTATTATTGCCAAGCCCGACAGGGTTTCTAGATTATGGTAGCCCCACTCCCATGGCTAATGATATTCAATGTTGGGCTAGTAAATAACTACTATTGCCATGCCAGACAGGGTTTCTATATTATGGTAACCTCACTCCCATGGCTAGTGATATTCAATGTTGGGCTAGTAAATAACTACTATTGCCATGCCTGGCAGGGCTTCTAGATTATGGTAGCCCCACTCCCATGGCTAGTGATATTCAGTGTTGGGCTAGTAAATAACTACTATTGCCATGCCAGACAGGGTTTCTAGATTATGGTAGCTCCACTCCCATGGCTAGTGATATTCAATGTTGGGCTAGTAAATAACTACTATTGCCATGCCTGACAGGGCTTCTAGATTATGGTAGCCCCACTCCCATGGCTAGTGATATTCAGTGTCGGGCTAGTAAGTAACTACTATTGCCATGCCAGACAGGGCTTCTAGATTATGGTAGCTCCACTCCCATGGCTAGTGATATTCAGTGTTGGGCTAGTAAATAACTACTATTGCCATGCCTGACAGGGCTTCTAGATTATGGTAGCCCCACTCCCATGGCTAGTGATATTCAGTGTCGGGCTAGTAAGTAACTACTATTGCCATGCCAGACAGGGCTTCTAGATTATGGTAGCCCCACTCCCATGGCTAGTGATATTCAGTGTTGGGCTAGTAAATAACTACTATTGCCATGCCTGACAGGGTTTCTAGATTATGGTAGCCCCACTCCCATGGCTAGTGATATTCAGTGTCGGGCTAGTAAATAACTACTATTGCCATGCCTGACAGGGTTTCTAGATTATGGTAGCCCTATTCCCATGGCTAGTGATATTCAAAGTTGGGCTAGTATGTAACTATTATTGCCATGCCTGACAGGGTTTTTAGATTATGGTAGCCCCACTCCCATGGCTAGTGATATTTAATGTTGGGCTAGTAAATAACTACTATTGCCATGCCTGACAGGGCTTCTAGATTATAGTAGCTCCACTCCCATGGCTAGTGATATTCGGTGTTGGGCTAGTAAATAACTACTATTGCCATGCCTGACAGAGTTTCTAGATTATGGTAGCCCCACTCCCATGGCTAGTGATATTCAATGTTGGGCTAGTAAATAACCACTATTGCCATGCCTGACAGGGCTTCTAGATTATGGTAGCCCCACTCCCATGGCTAGTGATATTCGGTGATGGGCTAGTAAATAACTACTATTGCCATGCCAGACAGGGATTCTAGATTATGGTAGCCCCACTCCCATGGCTAGTGATATTCGGTGATGGGCTAGTAAATAACTACTATTGCCATGCCCGATGGCTAGTGATTTTTGTTTGTCAGATGTTGCAGTTACATGTAAGTCTATTTTGTAAATATTAACATCCTGTCCTAGACCCCCACCCCCCAATGTTAGTGTTTTTAAGCTGTATATCTCTCTTTAGGTGACATATCCAAATTTTTACTATTATTTAGTAAAATTGTATTAACTTAAAAGTAAAGTAGGGCTAGTGAGTTTTTAATCGTGGCTAGTAACTTTTTAAAATCACTGATCCCATGGCCAGTGGATTTTATAAAAATTCCAGAAGCCCTGGGGCTGGGGTTTATCTTTGTGTTGGATAGGGATGCAAATAAAGCATTTATTTTATAACGTTCAGATCAGATCCAGTTACAACATAAAATTTAATCCCACTAATTTTCTATTAGTTATAATTTCTTCCTTTTAAAAATGTAATGTTAAAAATATATCGGGTTGCCCCTAAAAATAGATAACCCTACTATACTGAATATGGAATTATTTTAAAATACAAAAGGATTAAGTATCTATGCTCTCAGTATGGTGATACCCTGATTTGCTCCCTATAATATTAAGTTACGGGAACAATTAATCCCTTTTTTCAATATTTTTATTTATGTGTTTTTAACTGTGAAGTCTGGTGTAAGACATATTGTTATAATAATTTATAATAATCAAATTCAATAATATGATTTCCGTTTTTGCAAGATATTTGTTCGATTGGTGAAATGTTCTGTTTTACTAATATCAGTTTAAAAAAAAAAATTGAATGCATTAACATGTGTCGTTAAATATTTCCATTAAATAAGGCATATAGTATTATAGATCTGTCCATTGCATGTGTGAAAAGGTGTCTGTGTGTTCCATGATTGCATTCCTACCTATTTCATTATTTAATAGCTTAACACAGATTAACAACTCCAAAATCTACAGATTTTTGCAGAATGCCAGATTTTAGTACCATGTTGAAACTGTGTGTTGTTTCTAGGCCCTGCAATATTTTAACTGTTGTGCTATGGCAGTATGTTATGTTAAGTATGTTTTATACATTTTTCAGAAAGCTAAACTATGGTGACATTGATGACTTAGCTCCCCTGACGGGCCGTGAAACTCCCTATAAGGTCCAAATGGAGATAGCTGAGGTGAGTTGTTTATGTTAGAAAAAAATAATTAAATTGGTTATCGCTTGTTTCGGTGATATCAGCTGTGCACTGGACTTTTAAAAGATGAAGACAGTGAATCAAAACCCATTGGCAGCTGCACAAAATATTACCCTTCTTCTATCTGACTGCCACTGTCTGTGTGTGTGTCTCTCTCTCTCTCTCTCTCTCTCTCTCTCTCTCTCTCTCTCTCTCTCTCTCTCTCTCTCTGCGTCTGTCTATCTCTGCATATCTCTCTCTCTCTGTCCCTCTATCTGCATCTCTCTCTCTCTCTGTATCTCTTGCTCTGTGTCTGTCTGTGTTTGTGTGTGTCTGTCTCTCTCTCTCTCTCTCTCTCTCTCTCTCTCTCTCTCTCTCTCTCCCTCCCTCCCTCCCTCCCTTCCCTCCCTCCCTCCCTCCCCCTCCCTCCCCCCCCCCCCCCTTTTTTCTTCTTCAAAGTTTGAGTTTCATGGTGATTTACGTATTATTTACATAATTATGGCTGCATCACATCTGACCTTCATGGGAGTTTATTCAAGGTCTATAACTCTGTCAGAATTGGAATTTATATATTTTTGTTGAGAGTTATGGCTCTTATGAGACTGCTTGTTACTTTTAGCAAAAGCTGCGTCAGGAGCAGGGCCACACGGACCGGACAATTCTGCTGCAGATTGTCGAGAGCGGGTACAGATTCGCCCTCGGAGCTATAGCTGGAGGTAGGATTTAAACTACATTTCTATGTGTATGCTTTCATACACCCACCTTTGACAGGTCTTATGGTATGGGTACATCAAAGGTCATGGTATGTACTACCCTGTCTGGGATGGTGCATATAAAAGATGCCTTGCTGCTAATCGGAAGAGTAGCCCATGTAGTGGCGACAGTGGGTTTCCTCTCAAAATCTGTGTGGTCCTTAACCATATGTCTGACGCCATATAACCGTAAATAAAATGTGTTGAGTGCGTCATTAAATAAAACATTTCTTTCTTTCTTTCCATATAACCGTAAATAAAATGTGTTGAGTGCGTCGTTAAATAAAATATTTCCTTCCTTATTATGGTATGGCGTTGTCCATCGGACCATAAACATTTGATTTTCAGGTCATATCTTATATTTTCTTTTCCTCTTCACCTGTCCTCAAAGAAGAATTTTAGGCCATCCCATTGGATGTTCAAACAAGACTACTGTCCGAAGCGGAATATGCGTTTGTTTCAGGACAGGTGAAGTATCTAAAAAAAGAAGAGAAAACACCTCAAGTATTCTCCAATTCATATAGGAACAAACTTTGCATGCAAGTACACCTTGGGACGACTCTGTGTTGTGTACCATAATTAGGTCACCATGACCTACATTTCATATATTACTGCACATTAAAGGAGATCTTTGTCAGGGCCATATCTTCGTAATCAGTTCATATAACACTTTTATTCATCTGTGTGCTTCTCCCTCTTCTGATGTTGTATCATCTACCTCACTGGTATTCTTCTTCCTGTCTGTTAACCCTTTCAGTGTCGTTAACCCATTGTCTTCAAAGTGCCCCAGGAATTGATATATTAAACAAAGAATAAATTTACAGATGGTTATTTGATGATAACTTGTTTATTATTCATAGTAGAAGACTGGTTCAAGCATATTTGTAAACATAAATCAATTTTCTATGAGAAGTAGCTCATTATATTTTATACAGGTATATTAGAAAAATCAAATTTCTATCTCATCAATCTTATCATCACTCACTCTCCAACCACGTGTAAATCTTGAAAGTGGTATATCATCTTGAATTCATGAAGGCTGTATTATCGAAAATGGATGTCGTTCTAGCTAGTGTACCATGACTGGTATATCAAAGGCCATGGTATGTGCTATCCTGTGTGGGATATGCATACAAAAGATCCATTGCAAAAACTGAAAAAAATGTAGCAGGTTTCCTGTCTAAAAACATTTCACATGCAATAGCCGATTATTAATAAATCGATGTGCTCTAGTGGTATTATTAAACAAAACAAACTTTAACTTTTGGTAAACGATAGCTAGAAATATTTGTTTTTAAACTTTGCTTCACTCATGGTTCGAAATTTGTCTTTCAGCGGTTGGTGCGACCGCCGTGTACCCTATTGACCTGGTGAAGACACGAATGCAGAATCAGCGGAGTGGGACGTTTGTGGGAGAACTGATGTACAAGAACAGCCTCGACTGTGCACGGAAAGTCATCCGACACGAGGGCGTCTTCGGACTGTACCGGGGACTCGCTCCGCAGCTTATTGGTGTTGCCCCAGAGAAAGCTATCAAACTGACGGTACTTATTCAGTTATTTTTGTCTCACCTGCAGCTCAACTTTAAGATTTAGATTCTTTTCTTAAAATTAAGGGGGCGGGTCGTAGCTCAGTGGTACGGCGCTCGCTCGATGCGTGGTTGGTGTGGGATCGATCCCCGTCGATGGGCCCATTGGGCTATTTCTCATTCCAGCCAGTGCATCATGCTGGTATATCAAAGGTTGTGGTATGTACTACCCTGTCTGTAGGATGGTGCATATAAAAGATCCCTTGCTGCTAATCGAAGTGACAACAGCAGGTTTCCTCTCTCAATATCTGTGTGGTCCTTAACCATATGTCTGACGCCATATAACCATAAATAAAATGTGTTGAGTGCGTCGTTAGATAAAACATTTCCTTCCTAATTCAGTTACTTTTGTTTCACCTTCAGCTCAACTTCAGGGCCCGGATTTAACGATGGCACTGACGGCAGTTGCTGTAGTTGCGATGTGAAATGCTGTTGGTCAGGAGAATGACCGATGGCATTTTTTTGCCGATGGATAAAAATGAATGCCATTGGTTGCAGGGACTGGGTTTGTTTTTTTATATATTTGTTGGCAGAGTTACTGGTTTAAAATGGACAAAGGCAGACTCACTAAATTGTTGTTGGTGAGCATTTTGCCTATGGCAAAAACATTTCAAAATTGGCATAGGTAATGAATTCTTACGTTCGAGCCCTGCAACCTTACGATTTCTCATTTAGCTTCATTTCTCACAGACAATCTGGGTTTTAGATCTCACTAATTTAAGCACAACAGGGAATTTTGTCTTTTCTGAGCACAGAAAGGTCGTTTTTGTTCAGTACTGTCATTAACAGCTTTCAAGTTATTTTAATCTCATTGAACTTTATATTCCAGTCGTTTTGAGGTGAAATATTTTGAGGTCAGCATGTTTGTACTTAATTTGGGTGTGAGCATTTTGAGCTCAACGTTTAACATCTTGACTTTGATACAATCTACAGCCCTGATTATACATCCTAGATCAGTGAAACTTGGTTTGTAGGTGCACCTATTAATATTCATCACAGTGCATGTGAATAAAAGTAATTTAATGTAATTAACATTTTAATTGCACTTTGCAATAATTTAGTTTTTAAAGTTTAACTTAAAAGAAAACAATTTTACAGTTGTATGACCTCACTAACTTTGCACAAAATTCACATTTCAGGTAAATGATTTCTGCCGAGACAAATTCATGAAAAGCGATGGATCAATACCATTTTGGGCTGAAATGATAGCGGGTGGATGCGTAAGTTCTTTCTTATTTTTATTTAATTTTCAGTGAAAATTCTTGCGATATTTTGGGAATTCCCAATTTTAGTGCTACTGCCTGAAATTGTTCTTTGGTGAAGAAAAACAAAATTGACAGTAACTCACTATAGTGGATTATTTGGTTTGAAAATAGAACTACAATCGTTCAATTGTTGTTATCATAAAATTAATTTTAAATAAAAATTAGAATTTATTTTAACTTTTTTTTTGTAATGAGATGAACGTCTTGTCTGCATGACTGTAGAGGTACAATTTCTCAATCCAGCCAGTGCACCACGACTGGTACATCAAAGGCTGTGCTATCTACTATTCTGTCTATGGGATGTTGCATATAAATGATCCCTTGCTGTTAATCGAAAAGAGTAGCCCATGAAGTGGCGACAGTGGGTTTCCAATTTCAATATCTGTGTGGTCCTTTACCATATGTCTGACGCCATATAACCGGAAATAAAATGTGTTGAGTGCATCATTAAATAATTTAAAAAAAAAAATAAAAATAAGTATAGGTACAACTACCAATGTATCAGTGACATCAACCAATTCAGTTTATCGTAACCGAGATATTTATTTCTGCACAATTGTTGTTTATTAGGCTGGAGGCTCTCAGGTGATCTTTACGAACCCTCTCGAGATAGTGAAGATTCGACTGCAGGTTGCCGGGGAGATCGTCGGCAAGGCGAAGGTCAGAGCAATCAACGTTGTCCGAGATCTAGGTCTGTTCGGTCTTTATAAGGTGAGACTTTTATAGTTGTTTTTTAAATGGTGGTCATATACCCTGTATTAGCCGCCATTAAATATGTATTAAAATGTATGTCGTTTTGTATGACGTATGAAATAAGAGGCGGGACGTAGCCCAGTGGTAAAGCAATCGCTTGATGCGCAATCGGTCTGAGATCGATCCCCATCGTGGCCTATTTGGGCGATTTCTCGTTCCAGCCGGTGAACCACGACTGGTATATCAAAGGCTGTGGTATGGGTCATCCTGTCTGTGAGATGGTGCATATAAAAGATCCCTTGCTACTAAAGGAAAAATGTAGCAGGTTTCCTTTCTAAGACTATATGTCAAAATTACCAAATGCTTGATATCCAATAGCCAATGATTAATAAATCAATGTGCTCTAGTGGTGTCTTTAAACAAAACAAATTTTAACTCGTTTTTTAAACTAGTGATATACCCTGTATTAGTCTCTATTAAATATGTTTTTAGAGAATTATTTCAATTTTGCTTCATGTGAAAAGAAAAGGAACTTTTTTTTGCCGGCTCCTTCCAGTCTAACAGGAGAAATTATAGGTTTCTACTTAGTCCTTCTGTGTCAGTCTGTCTGTCTGTCTGTCTATCCCACGTATGGTTGTCCAGACTGGGTTTATACTGTCAAAGATCACGTTTGACTTTCATGGGGATGTAGGTTTCCTCTCTAAGATTAAATATCAAAGCTACTAACTGTTTGATATCCAATAGCCGATGATTAATAAATCAGTGTGCTCTAGTGGTGTTGTTAAACAAAACAAACTTTAATTCACCATCTTCCATACAGCTTATGAGGAATATAACAACATTCGTCTTTGTGGATGAATATTGCAGGTTTATTTATCTTGACCTATGTTTTTACAAATTTCACCTAAAAATAAAAAATAAATTATTTGCAAAGAAGCATTATGAGAATACTGCTAAAGTAATACATGCCCCATAGCGGATCCTACACATCTCCTTAGTTCAAGGACCATAACTCTGTCAAACTTGCATAATTGCAGGTTTGACATTTATGGCCCTTGAAAAAATTCCCATGAAAGTCAAACTTGATCTGATTATAACTGTCAAAAATGGGCAAATTTTTCCATTAGTAGCAATGTATCTTTTATATGCATCATCCCACAGACAGGATAGTACATACCACAGCCTTTGACATACCAATGATGGTGCACTGACTGGAACCAGAAATAGTCCAATGTGGCCACCGATAGAAGTGGGATGGGGGGATATGGTAATGTCAGGATATGTTTTAAAAAAAAATCAAAAATGGTACTGAATATTTCAAAACTTTGTTTTAAATGTTTGCTTTTAAGAGTGGTACTTAAAAGTGGTATAGTTTGTATGCTTATAACAATGTTGACAATTGTGAACAGCCTTTAATATTTGTATATATATGTTTAGGTGCAAAACAAGATATATCTAAAAAAAAAATCATTTTCAGTAAAAGTGATTTTTTTAATTGGTGTATATCACGTTTTGATACAAAAACTGGATTTACCCAGTACAATTTCATAAGGATCAGTCGCGTTTTTTGCGGCAAATCAGCGGGCCGACGATTAGCCCTTACTGACATACAATAATGGCTTTAACTGAAAAAAGAAAGAAAATGGTTGATATCACATTTTGCGCCTGAACTTCGCCTGAACTATCATATATATATATATATATATATATATATATATATATATATATATATATATATATATATATATATACACACACACACGCCTGAACTCGTCATATATATATATATAGATATATATATATTCATTTTTCATTTATCATTTTCAGTAGTCTTATTATGTTTCTAGTGTCTATTTATAAATTATTATATGGTATGTGGTTCATATTAAAATATATACATCATACCATGTTTGGTTTAATATTTTTTCAGGGTGCCAAAGCATGCTTTTTGCGAGATATTCCATTCTCGGCTATATACTTCCCAGCCTATGCTCGCTGCAAGAAATACTTAGCCGACGAAAACGGATACAATTCACCGCTGACTGTACTCGTTTCTGCAACCTTAGCGGGTAAGAATTTCATTTATAATAATACTAAACTAAACTTTGTTTACACCGCATCAAATTTTTTGTAGATCACGGTTCACACAGATTTAAAGTGCAGGGATATGAGAGCTATGCGGAAACGTGTAAATGTGCTTTCCATTTCGTGATGTTCAGTACTGTTCATTTGCATGTTTTCACAGTTTCAAGTTTATGATGTGTGCCTTATATTATAAGTTATAACCAGTTTAGATTTGTTAGCATTGAATGCAATTTTTGGCAGTTCCAGGGGTTGCAAACAACAATTTTCCTTGGACCACGGCCGCAGTAAGCTTTTTTGTTCCAGCCCCTCTCACATCCTTAAAAGTGATCAAAATGACAAACACTAATTTAAAAAAATCATGAAAAATGCTTGATTTTTTATTTATTTTTAAAGATTGTTATAAAAAAACCCAGTTAGAGGACCGCACCCCTCTACATCAAAGGCTCTAAAGACTAACCCTAATCATTGGGGGGGGGGGGTATGGATCGAATTCTTGCCTATATTTTTGTCTATTGTTAATTTAAGGTATGCCGGCTGCTTTGATTCCTACCCCTGCCGATGTGATCAAAACACGCTTGCAGGTTCAAGCTCGTACTGGACAGACGGTTTACACTGGACTCATCGACTGTGCTAGGAAGATCTACAAAGAGGAAGGTGGGAAGGCCTTCTGGAAGGGATCCGCAGGTACGTAGAAAAACAACAGCTTCTCCGACTGTCCTTTTGTGGATCGTTTTCTGACCCAAGTTTCAGGAAAATCAATGATAGATGGATTTTTAGTTCCTTACCCAGGGGTGGGAATTCTCCTCGGATCCGCTGTTTTCCTCTCATGGAACATTGCGTTTCCTCACATTTTAATCGTCCTTGCCCCCGGACCCCTCTAGATTTCATCTTTTTTACAGTTCACCATTCCGGACCCCTCTAGATTTCCTCTTTTTTACAGTTCACCAATTCCCATTCCTGTTACCGTGACAACTGGAGGAGACTAAAGTTAAAGTTTGTTTTGTTTTACGACACCACTGGAACACATTGATTTATTAATCATCGGCTGTTGGATGTCAGACATTTGGTAATTCTGACACATAGTCGAGGAAGCCCGCTACATTTTTCCATTAGTAGCAAGGGATCTTTTATATGCACTTTCCACAGACAGGATATCACATACCACAACCTTTGATATACCAGACGTAATGCACTTGCTGGAATTTTTTCCATTAATAACAAGGGATCTTTTATATGCACCATCCCACAGACAGGATAGCACATTCCACAGCCTTTGATATACTAGTCGTGGTGCACTGCCTGGAGTGAGAAATAGCCCAATGGGCCCACAGACGGGATTAAATCCCAGCCAGACCATGCATCAAGTGAATACTTTACCACTGGGCTACGTCCCTCTCTTCTTCTGATAGTATCATAGGCAGACCTCGCTGTTTGTTGAGAGCCATCAATCTTACTTCCCTAAGGCTAGCTGAAGGGGGTGGGGGGGGGGCAATTTTTACCTCCCCATATCATGTGATTTTATATGGTGTCAATACGGTAATATCTCAAATGGCTCCCTATAATCTAAGTCAGGAGAGAAGTTAATTACTCCCCTGAACTTTTTAATGTTGAATTATGCGTGTGATGTTAGCACAAGTAATTTTATCCTGCAACCACTGTTTCTATTGACAGATTATGATAAACGATTAAAGCAAAGTCATAAACGTATACTAGCAGATTATGACTTTTGACGTCACTCATATGACGTCACATGCATAGATACATTACAAAATTGCTGATTTGACCTCTAGGTCATCGTACAATGTGGCTGAAATAACAGAAATAATAGCTTTTCCCCTTTATTTTTATGGTCTGCAGGATAAAGATAATAACTAGTTACTGACTTCGGATATCTGCTTTATCCTGTTCAGGCCGAATGAGAAATTTCCCATTCTTACCTTCACAGGATAAAGCAGATATCCGACGTCATTAACTAGTTATTCTCTATTTAAACTTGCATGCATATATTGAAAAATGGACCGTTTTTCATAAGCTGCTAATTCAAGCCCTAAGTAGCTTTGTTAATGACCATTTTATATTAAGAGAAAGCCGTTGCCAAACGGGGAGGATAAAATGCATGTTAGTATTATTAATGTTGGTAATTCACCTCACTATTCAGTGCTCGAAACGGCCTGTGGCCAGGTCGCCAAATGCAACCAGTGTCCTGTTTGGGCGACTTAAATATTAAAAAATAATGGCGATAGTCGCCCAAATAATATGATCTTCTTTAGAACTATAACACATGAGTAGTCACTATTAATATTTGTATTCCACATTAAAATCTTGCTCGTGGTTCGCTTACCATAATTTGCCAACATGCATTATTATTTTTTGGGCCACCATATTTTTTGGCAAGTTTCGAACCCTGCTATTAATTTTAATAAGACCCATTTGGAGTTATATAGTCGAGTTTCATTGTATCATGGTACATTTTCTATTTACGGTTTAACTATAGAGTGATACGTTTTTTTGTTTACAGCTCGAGTGTTTCGGTCATCTCCACAATTTGGTGTGACGTTGTTGACATACGAATTGCTACAACGAGTCTTCTATTTTGACTTCGGTGGAAGGTAATTGATCATAATCACTTTGCAACTTTTCTCTTAGGATAGTTAGCAAGTGGAAGAGATTATAGGTTTTGGTCTCCATTCTTCTTTCTGTCTGTCTGTCTGTCTGTCTCTCTGTCTGTCTGTCTGTCTCTCTGTCTGTCTCTCTGTCTGTCTCTCTGTCTTGACTGTCTGTCTCTCTGTCTCTCTGTGTCTCTGTGTCTGTCTCTCTGTCTGTCTGATTTATTTTTTGGTCTATAAATAATAACACTCAATAAGACAACTTTCCCATATAAAATGATGTGATCCGATGTGATGTTCCCTGACGACGTAATTTTTATGTTTTCTCCCATTGCTACATCTGGACCAATGGGATGATGTTACCCCACTTCCCCCTTTCCTTTCTCTCCTTTGAATTCCATCTCATTTCTTCCCGATCTGGCAACTCCTATCTTTCAACTTCTTTCACTGTGCACCTCCACATCCCAGTCCTTGTCTCTCCAACTGTGACAGGTGCTTGTTTCTTGTGGCTATCTGTGCCACACACTTGCCATTCCCCCATCAGCTAACGGAAATTTAATTATAAAATTATTAAATATATATTTTTGTCCGTTCTAGGCGGCCTGAAGGCTCAGAGGCTAAATCGGTGCACTTGGAGGAGATTCTATCTCGAAATCCCGATCACATTGGAGGCTATCGTCTGGCAGAAGCGACGTTTGAAGGAATCGAATCCAAATTCGGACTTGTTTTACCAAAATATAGATCAACTGCTTCCAAGTGACCTGTTCGTTACAATTAGAAACCGCAGACGAGTAAAATATTTAACATGTGATTGTACAGATGTGGTCTGGATTGTCTGTGTGGTCAGTTTGTATTCTGTGATAACATGGCCTGGGAGAAAGAGATAGAAAATTTACATGCTTCCCAAGCCATTTGGAGATGACTAGTAGTCGAAAGCTTTGGTAGTCAATAGAACAGAGAACGATGTACTGATGGGGAAAAAAGCTCAAAATATAGAATCTCATACAGAACATACTCCTTCCCTGCTTTCTGAACTACTCCTAAGCTAAAGTTTGTTTGATTTGTTTAACAACACCACTAGAGCACATTAATTTATTCACCGTGTGCTATTGGATGTAAAACATTTAATAATTGTGACATGCAGTCTCGGAAGAAACCCGCTACATTTTTCCATTAGCGGCAAAGGGTCTTTTATATGCACTTTCCCAGGGACAGGACAGCACATACCACAGCCTTTGATATATCAGTCCTTTGGCACTGGTTGGAATGGTAGTAAAAACCCATCGGAGAATTGGTCCACTGAGTGTGTTGATCCTATGACTAAAGCACTTCAATGTCAGAGAATTGATCCACTGAGTGTGTTGATCTTATGACTAAAGCACTTCAATGTCTCAGAATTGGTCCACTGAGTGTGTTGATCTTATGACTAAAGCACTTCAATGTCAGAGAATTGATCCACTGAGTGTGTTGATCTTATGACTAAAGCACTTCAATGTCTCAGAATTGGTCCACTGAGTGTGTTGATCCTATGACTAATGCACTTCAATGTCAGAGAATTGGTCCACTGAGTGTGTTTATCCTGTGACTAAAGCACTTCAGTGTCAGAGAATTGATCCACTGAGTGTTTTGATCTTATGACTAAGGCAATTCAATGTCAGAGAATTGGTCCACTGAGTGTGTTTATCCTGTGACTAAGGCACTTCAATGTCAGAGAATTGGTCCACTGAGTGTGTTTATCCTGTGACTAAAGCACTTCAATGTCAGAGAATTGGTCCACTGAGTGTGTTGATCCTATGACTAATGCACTTCAATGTCAGAGAATTGGTCCACTGAGTGTGTTTATCCTGTGACTAAAGCACTTCAGTGTCAGAGAATTGATCCACTGAGTGTTTTGATCTTATGACTAAGGCACTTCAATGTCAGAGAATTGGTCCACTGAGTGTGTTTATCCTGTGACTAAAGCACTTCAATGTCAGAGAATTGGTCCACTGAGTGTGTTGATCCTATGACTAATGCACTTCGATGTCAGAGAATTGGTCCACTGAGTGTGTTTATCCTGTGACTAAAGCACTTCAGTGTCAGAGAATTGATCCACTGAGTGTTTTGATCTTATGACTAAGGCACTTCAATGTCAGAGAATTGGTCCACTGAGTGTGTTGATCCTATGACTAAAGCACTTCAGTGTCAGAGAATTGGTCCACTGACAAGATTCGATCCTATGACCAAAGCACTTCAATGTCAGAGAATTGATCCACTGAGTGTTTTGATCTTATGACTAAAGCACTTCAATGTCAGAGAATTGGTCCACTGAGTGTGTTTATCCTGTGACTAAAGCACTTCAGTGTCAGAGAATTGATCCACTGAGTGTTTTGATCTTATGACTAAGGCACTTCAATGTCAGAGTTTATGAAATGTGTGTCAGGATTCTTGTATTGCCTGAGCAAGTTTTTAAAAATCGGTACGACTTGCATACGAGTGTAATCGTTTCTTTAGTATCCATTTTATCCATAATAATTTTTTTTATGAAAAGGTTAACAAAGACTGTGTCAAAACATTTTAAATGTAACTAGAAGGAGACGATGTCATTTTCTGAACTGACGTCATTTTGGTAAGCGATTACACATAGCTAAGACTGGGGAAGCAGCATTATGTTATGACATTGTCGTTTCCCAAAATTACGTCATTTGTTGTGCACATGAAATCAATAAGACACACATGTCATACTGGTTGTATTTCCCAGAATATCTTGAACTTTGTGGATAATAAACTGCTTTACTGTCTGAGGCAAAAAACGGAAAGTAATGATTTAACAGTTGGGTGGAAATTAATTTTTGCGACTTTATTACAGGGTTCGAAATTTATCATGGCATCGATAGCAAATGCAGTGGTTGTCCTCCTTTCTTGCCGTTGTACCCCGAAAATTGGAAATTTGCCACTGTGCCCTTCCCATACATCTCTGCCAGTTAAAAGTTAAGATTTATTGATATTTTTTTGACAGACTCTCCCAAAGGCTAATTCGGGATGTTAACAATATTTGTTCGGCTTGAAACCTGGTAACACCTTTTAACCTGATTGTAGGGAACTCAGGTCGTCATCCTTGGTTTGGGTTAACTCTTTGGAAGGTGTTTTGAGGGTGCAATAATTTACTTTTTATTTTGGTGATAACTAACAAACCATGTTTCGATTAACACGTAATCTTATTTATTTTTGTACATGAAATAAAATTAAAATAATGTAACTTAATGACGTCTGTCTCTAGTTTAAAAGACTAATTAATACAATATGGTAGACTTACTAACCTTGAAATATATTCTCTTTCTGAGTTTCTGAAGGGGACAACTGTTTGATTTAACAAATGTTGTTATATATTTTGTTTCTTAAAATAATATTAGAAATTTACTTAATTACATCCATGTATGTCATATCAGGGTTCGAATTTCACCACGGCAGGATTCTTGTATTGCCTGAGCAAGTTTTTTAAAATCAGTACGACTCACATACGAGTGTAATTGTTTCTTTAGTATCCATTTTATCCATAATTCTTTTTTTTTATGAAAAGGTTAACAAAGACTGTGTCAAAACATTTTAAATGTAACTAGAAGGAGACGATGTCATTTTCCGAACTGACGTCATTTTGGTAAGCGATTACACATAGCTAAGCCTGGGGAAGCAGCATTATGTTATGACGTCGTCGTTTCCCAAAATTACGTCATTTGTTGTGCACATGAAATCAATAAGACACACATGTCATACTGGTTGTATTTCCCAGAATATCTTGAACTTTGTGGATAATAAACTGCTTTACTGTCTGAGGCAAAAAACGGAAAGTAATGATTTAACAGTTGGGTGGAAATTAATTTTTGCGACTTTATTACAGGGTTCGAAATTTATCATGGCATCAATAGCAAATGCAGTGGTTGTCCTCCTTTCTTGCCGTTGTACCCCCGAAAATTGCGACTTTATTACAGGGTTCGAAATTTATCATGGCATCAATAGCAAATGCAGTGGTTGTCCTCCTTTCTTGCCGTTGTACCCCCGAAAATTGGAAATTTGCCACTGTGCCCTTCCCATACATCTCTGCCAGTTAAAAGTTAAGATTTATTGATATTTTTTTGACAGACTCTCCCAAAGGCTAATTCGGGATGTTAACAATATTTGTTCGGCTTGAAACCTGGTAACACCTTTTAACCTGATTGTAGGGAACTCAGGTCGTCATCCTTGGTTTGGGTTAACTCATTGGAAGGTGTTTTGAGGGTGCAATAATTTACTTTTTATTTTGGTGATAACTAACAAACCATGTTTCGATTAACACGTAATCTTATTTATTTTTGTACATGAAAAAAAAAATAATAATGTAACTTAATGACATCTGTCTCTAGTTTAAAAGACTAATTAATACAATATGGTAGACTTGCTAACCTTGAAATATATTCTGTTTTTGAGTTTCTGAAGGGGACAACTGTTTGATTTAACAAATGTTGTTATATATTTTGTTTCTTAAAATAATATTAGAAATTTACTTAATTACATCCATGTATGTCATATCAGGGTTCAAATTTCACCCCGGCACCGACGGCAATTGCCGTAGGTGCCCTCCTTATTTGCCGTTGTGCCCCTAAAATCTTACGGTGTTGACAGCAAGAAAATTGCCACGCTGCCTTACCTGGTTTGCCACCATGCCCTTCGTATTTTTTTTCACAGAAAGTGACAGGTCAGTTATATCAGGATGTAAAACAAAATGTGCTAAAATACCCATGAAAATAACGTTATTTACATCAGTTTAAGTTGACGACATTTATAAATATATTCTTTGTGACTTACACATTAGTGATTTTCAATATCATATTAACCGATATATCTTTTCGACTTGACCAGATGACTGGGACGTTGCGGTCGCAAACATGTTTCATTCTGTCAAGCCAGTCCTGAGTGGCAGTCCTCATACAGCCAGTGCAGGAAGGATGAAGTAGTCTTGTGCCTGCATATTTGACGCATTCATTTATTTTAACCCTCTAGTGTCCAAGTACTCAAATTAATTACCAAAAATTATTATATTCATTCAACTTACAGGTGTTAAGTGTACATTGAACACTTCCATGTTAATTTTTTAATTTTAATAAATTTGTATATACTTTTACTCATGTAGCATATCTGCTACATTGGGCATTTAAGGAAAATGTAGCATATATGCTACATGTTATTAACCTTGTAAAATACATTATTATGGCACATATCTGTATCAAAAATAAACATTACAGTCCAAGACCATACGGTGAAATAATTTTTGTCTCCGAAACTTGATAGAAAGTAAGTTGCCTTCGTGCCCCTCTTTTGAAGGAAACGTTTGCCTTGGTGCCCTCCAACTTGCCTTGGTGCCCTACTTTTTGTCATGAAACCAAAGGCAACACTTGCTGTGCCCCCAAAAAATTGAAATTCGACCCCTGCATATATTTTTTTATATTTAACAACCAATATGAGTTTGTAAATTACATTTCTTTTTTTATATATACATAACCTGACCTTATCACATGATTGCCCATGAGGCAGTGGAAGATTTTAGCCAGTTGATTGGCTGTTGAGATCTTTGGGCCAGTCCATAGGGTTACAGAGGGAGGAGGAGGGAAATGTTATTGGTTAGAAGTTTGGTTAAGTATTCATAAAAATTAGTTTTTTTTAAATCCAAGTTTTCTTCATTATATTGTGTAGTAGAGTTTCACCAATATACAAAACGTATTGGTTTGGAGTGCGAGTGTTTTGCAGTTTGTAAAAAACAAAAGTATTTTGTTGTATTTATCTAGCAATTAGAGTATTGATAGTGCTAAACTAATATAAATTTATAGAATAAAATTTTTGTATTCTTTTTTTATGCCACAGATGTTAGTATTACTAGTGGTGAAAATTTACATACAAGTACTTGTAATTATGCAAATGTTAAAAATTTATTATTGAGTGTTACGTGCATTTGTTGTATGTTAAAAAATTAAAGGTACTTTGTCGTCAATAATTTGAGTAATATTTCGGTAAAATATTTATTAGGGTGGAAATTCTCATCAGATCAGCTGTTTTCCTCTCATGGAACATTGCGTTTCCTCGCATTTTAATTGTCCTTTCCTCCAAAATGTGTCAGATGGCACAGATTTTAACCTAGGATTTCAAGAATTTCCGGGACACCTCTAGATTTCCTCTTTTTTACAGTTCACTAATTCCCACCCCTGATTTATAGTTCTTACCTGAAATATCATTCTATGAACATTCATGTGCATATTCAGACATCCTTTTGTTTGCAAAAACTGTAGAAATGTGTTTTTTGTGCATGCACTTGAAAGTGACAGTCCTCCTACAGACTGACTTGGAACCATATACCATGCAGGGATTTTTTCAGAGGGTAAAAAATGTGTACCCTAAAATATGTTTTAGGGTATTGATGCATACCCTAAAATTTTAGATATAAATTTATTACAAAAACACAAAGAGCGTTACATGAGTATTTATTGAACTTTATATATGCATTATTACATTGTTGAACTGATTTTTTAAATGACCATAGCTCCGGTGCAAGTGCTGGTAGGTAGGTTTCGAGGCCCATCTATGGTGTACCCTAGAATAAATCTCTGGCGGAAATCCTGCCATGCTCAAAATCAGAATTTCTTTGTAGGCAGAGCACCCAGCAATGACTTATGGTTGCATGCTCTTGCGACTCTTAAGCATAAAATTTTTTGGAATTGGTCTTGCGCAGAGATATGTTTTTGAATGTGTTAATGAAAAATTTCCTAATTGCCATGTATGTTACAGCATCTATTAGCAGGCCCGTAGGAATGGGGGGAGGGGGGGGGGGAGCTTGTGAGCTTTTTTTTTTTTTTTATCACATTAATGTTTGCCATTGTAACCAAAATCTGATGTAGAGTTTGTACCCGATTCGTCAGTGCGCCCACCCCCCCCCCCCCCACTCCCCCACTCCCAAAGTCGTTACTACGGGCCTGATTAGATACTTAAAATTTGATATTGATTTGGTGTGTTACAGGCGATTAACTATTTATTGATATTAAACAGTACCTTGTTGAGGACAAAGTACCTTTAAGAAAACCTGTATTTATTTGAGATTAAAAGTAGATTTGTCTGCCTTTAAATATAGATCTCTGTCAGCCGATTTTACATTAGCGAAACACCATTCTGCATTCAGGTGATCTTTTTTGGGAACAATCATTCCACATATTTAGTCACGCTGGAACAGTTATATCAACAGTGTTTTGATTGGTCAAATGAAAGGTCGTGTAAAGCCTGTACATTTAAAGTAGACTAAAAGCCTGTAAATTTGAGCTAGTTGAAACTATGTACATTAGAACTAGCTTAAAGCCTGTAAATTTGATCTACTCTGGAGCCTGTTCATTTGAAATAGTCTAAAAATCCTGTAATTGTGAGCTAGTTGAAACCCTGTACATCAGAACTAGCCTAAAACCTGTAAATTTGTTCTACCCTGGAGTCTGTTCATTTGAAATCTGTCTAAAAATCCTGTAATTGTGACCTAGTTGAAAGCATCTACATTAGAACTAGCCTAAAACCTGTAAATTTGATCTACCCTGGAGCCTGTTCATTTGAAATAGTCTTAAAAGCCTGTAATTTTGAGCTAGTTGAAAGCATGTACATTAGAACCAGCCTAAAACCTGTACATTTTATCTAGCCTGGAGCCTGTACAGAGATAGTCTTAAGCTTGTAATTTTTAAATGGTCTAAAGCTTGCACATTTGTTTTCGTCTAAAACCTGTATGTTTGAGCAATCTTTAAGACTGTAAATTTGAGCTAGCCTAAGTTTGAGTGCAGACTTTATCGTCTTTTTCGTTAGGTTTAGAATCTCCTGGATTGTGGTTGTCTTGGCAACCAAGAGATTTAGTCTGTCGACCATTTGAAGTCAGTGTATGTGTAATTTAAATGCTGCCAGCTAATTACAACTTTTATTTAATGCATAATATGGTCATTACTACATTAGTTTTTTTGCAAGTTTGAGGTGGTAGTACAACAGTTTTAAATTATTTATAATCACAATTGATTGTACTGGGGGTTTTTTTGTTTGTGCATGAAAACAAAACTGACTGATGAAAATTATTTTGACTTGTTTTAAAAAAAAATTTTTACTGGTTTTACTTTTGTCTTCCTTTTTTTAAAAATAATATAAAATAAACATGCTAAAATGTTTAAAGAATGGGGGGAAAAAAGATGATAAATTGGATTGCAGATAAATATTTTGCTGCTGTTTTATCCTGCAACCACTGTATTGACAGAATATGATAAACGGATAAAGCAAAATGATATCCTGCTAGTAGCAAGATGTCACATGTCACATGACCTGTCTGTTGTAACTTGTTTACCTTGACGGGCAGATTATGCTTTAGGTAAGGGAGTGGGGGGGGGGGGGGGGGGGGGGTCCAAAACAATATTTAAATTTTTTATAATTTGAAATTCTAAATTTTACATGGACATCAATTTAGATCTACGTGGTGGGTTTTTTTTTTTTTTTTAGCCGAGGTGGGGATCCGTGCAACTGGGAATCTACCCCCCCCTCATAATCCACCCTTGCTTTTTACTAAATTTTCAGATCAACTACATGTTCGTTATATCATTAACTTCAATGAAAATTAAGATAAGTGATGTAAATATGCAGGATTAAAAAAATTATGTGTTTATTTAGGAATTACGAGCTAAAACCTATTTTTTGAACGTGACAAATATCAGGGTTGGACAAATCCACAAGCTCTCAGTCCCCGCCAGACCTGTCAACCCTCCCTCCCTTTCACCTGTGCGGGAGACAGTTTCTCCTGTTAAATGACATTTTTGTAAGCATAAAAAAAAATCGATCCTCATTTGTCAAATAACAGAAGGGAAGTAACTCTGCCTTTTTTTTCTCATTCGGAAAATGTCGACTACTTTCGGTTTCCGAGAATGTAACAGGCCGAATTGTCCCGACTGTTTAACCTTTGCAGAAATGAGAATTGTGGGATAGCCTATTTATATTGTTAAAAAAGCACATGATGGGGTTTATAAAATGACGTGTTATTATAATGTTTGTTGTCATCGTAATGGCTACGAAGCGTGTTGCCGCTAATTCAACAGGCTGTGTATTGACATTCAGTGTTGCCATATAAAAAAACTAAACTATCCAATTTAGTTCTAATAACACCTCTGAATTGTAAAATGTCTTCCCACTGGATTACATATTGCAACTATGACGAATCTGAACTGCCAGACTCCCGAGTTGACAGCGATACACACGATACATGTTAAAATGACATGTTACAGCAAGACAACGAAAAGACCAATTAGCTGTATAAACATACTTGTGTCAGTTAATTTTGTATGTTTGTGCGGTAAAATGTTGGTTATATGGGTACACTTCAAGAAATTATTTTTGTACAATTAAAAAATGTTGTGTTTGACATTGACATAAAGTTACTCACAGAAATGGGTATAATTCCGGTATATTTCACACGATGTCCGTAATGAGGTTTTACTTATGATTAATGAAAATACAATGTTTATTGCATCATTATAATGATTTTAAATAAGTACCACGCCACCGTTCCTCATTATAGTAAAAACTGAATATTAATTTATAAGATTTATATAAATTTGTCTTTGGTACTTAGGTACACTAACCACAAATGATAATGTAACGCAACCTGTAAGGCTGTAAGTGTAATACCGTAAATGTACTAATTATTTTTTTTCTTGTTCATGTTCTTAAAATTTTTGGATAAAATATTTTTTTTTTTTTGAAATATGTTTTAAATCATAATAATATTTAAACAAAAACAAAACAAAAAAATGTTTTAATCATTTTTTTTTTTTTTTTTAATGCCAAGATCTAAGGTTAAGAAGTATATATGACATTATATAGTATTCATATAACTTATTGTAATAATGTTTTTTTTAAATCTTGCGATTTTGGGTTAAATTGTGTGAATTTAAAAAATTCATGCTTTTTGACAAAATCTCATGCTTTTTCAACACACACCTCCTGCTTTCTCTCAACTAAAGGTTGACAGGTCTGGTCCCCGCTAGTGAATTTTTGGTCTGGGCTAGTGGAAATTATCAACTGTATTACCATAATACACGGGGCACTAGCCAAAGCTTCTGTGAGGGCTAGTAATTTCTCAAACATTTGTCGAACACTGCAAATATAACATTAATTACAAAAATTACATCATGAATGTTTTGTAATACTGCAAAAAGCTTGTTCAGCTTGAGCATGTTGAAAGCTAGAAATAAAAGTTGATTTCTCCATGGTTGTCGAGTTGAAGGATAAAAGTAATAACAGGTTAATGACATAGTTTCAAGATGAATGTTCAGTTATGTTTTTGAAAACCTCTTTTTGTTTAAATTTCCATTCTTACCATCATAGAATTAAGCCGATTATTTAATGTAAACAGGATTAATATTGCGATTTTTTTTTTTCTTCACAAATACACACATTAGCGCATGTTAGCGATGTGTAAATTTGTTAAAAATCAAGATGTCACCTTAAAGACATTCTAACCTGAAAAATAATGCATGCATATAAATTTTCAGCGATGAGGTTCACTACGAATAATATAAAATTAATATGCAAGCATTTTTCCCCCTGGTTTATAGTGTCATAAACCTGTTATTTTCTAGTTAAATGATGTCGTAAGGTCGACAACAGTCACTTTTTGGACCCTTTTTTTGGCTTTGTACACAATAAATAAAACATATCCAACAGTATTGTTTTGATATAATATATTTGACAAAAGGCACTTTTTATTTCTTTCATCTTTTAAAACTTAAAATTAATATTTTGTCCAGAATTATAAAAAAACTAAACAAATACAGACCTGTAAACAGCGTTGTCCACTTGTTATAGAAATTTGACAGGGGTCAAGGTTAGTAGACCAGTTTTTATTTTAATGTGGCGAAGCATTGTGATAATATAGCTAATTTTTTTTATTTGAATGACGTCAGTATTCCAATGACGTCACTTTTCATCTCCTTACAATAATCATAAACTGGGTACATGACGTTTCCCTTTTAAGAATGCTGGAAAACTTCCAATGCAAAATTGCTATTGAATTCTGTTTGTTTGAACATTACTAATGCACCTGGATGTGTTTGAACAAAATCTTGTGATTAAAAATTATACCTTTTAATAAATATGGATTTCAAGTGAAATTACGGTAAGATATGCTATATTTATTGTGTACGAAGCCAAAACAAGGGTGCGAAAAGTGACTGTCGTCGACCTTAGTATTTCTACAGGTTGGTATTTTGTTATTTTTCATAATTCTGGACAAAATATTAATTTTAAGTTTCAAAAGATGAAAGAAATAAAAAGTACCGTTGGATATGTTTTATTTACTGTGTACGAAGCCAAAACAAGGGTGTGAAAAGTGACTGTCGTCAACTTTAGTATTTCTAGTTCAATAATAGATGTCTGTGTTGTGTTAGTACCCGATACAAAAAACAATCTATATTTTTTAAATAATTAAATTGGTATCACAGTATTGTAGCTGAATGTATACGGTATTTTGCTACTTAAGCTTGTGTGAAATTGTATCAAATTGCTCACTTTGTCTCTCAGAAACCACAATGATATTATGTTTATAGGGACATTCCTACAGTAAAGACTGTCAAATGTTTCTGGCTAACAAGTTTTTAATAATTAAAATTACATATTAACCTGAAAATGCTCTAAATCCATTGTTAAAACATTTTTATATTTAAATTTTTAAATTTAAATTTTAAAAAATCAAAAATATTTAATATGGTTTTATTAGCATGTGCCGGAAATCGTGCAGTGAAAAACTGATCTAGACCATAGCAAGTGAAGTTGTTGGGGTGGGGGGGTCGGTTTATGATCCCCCACAAAATATATTTATAAACAAAAAAAAAAATAATAATAAAATTTGCTTGGAGCAGGTAGGGTTTTGACCCCCTACACACAATCCCCTACTTCACCCCCCTGAACACGTGCTTGTGTTTTAAGGGGTATTTGATCTAGACTGGTCCTGTTTTATACTGAGATATTTAAAAATGGCCAGTTTTCTGAGGATCCGATTTTGAGTGGTTTCACTGTAATCACGTGTTCTTGTTTTGAATATCAAGTGCTTGCTTGATGCACGGTCGGTTTGGGATCGATCCCCGTCAGTGGGCCCAATGGGCTATTTCTCGCTCCAGCCAGTGCACCACAACTGGTATATCAAAGGCTGTGGTATGTACTGTCCTGTGTGGGATGGTGCATATAAAAGATCCCTTGCTACTAATGAAAAAAATGTAGCAGGTTTCCATATGTTTGACATCCAATAGCCGATCATTAACATATCAATGTGCTTTAGTGGTGTTAAACAATAATAATAAAAAAAAACTAAAATTGTTTAGAATATCAGTATTTGAATTTATCATATAATATCTTACATTTTATTACATACCTATTCAATCTTACTATAGTGATAAAGACATTTTTAAACCGTGTAATAAATTTATTCTGTATCGCACATATGTGCAATCTGGACCGAAACTTTTAAATGGGGAATTCCCTTTTTCTTTTTACAGCAGTTAGTGCCTTTTATTTACTTACATCATATATGATTTACAAATGACGTCATATTATATTTGAAACATTACACAAGGCTGCCGCAGAGTATGATTCTTAACATTAAATGAATCCATGAAAGGAGTTTTGATCATAGATTTGAACAAAGTGTTGTTATGAGTTAAATTAAAAACCGTTTTTGTAAAACATAAAAGAAGGTATGTAATAAATACAGAACTTCAAATACGTTGTTTTTGCTTCCTATTTATTGCACTCGTTTATTTTGCGAAAGAACATACCACTCGACCGCTACGTGGTCTCATGGTATATATTCTTGCGCATAATAAACTCGTGCAATAAATAGTAAATGAAAACAACATATGTGAAGTTCTGTATATTTATCTTCCAAAATAAGTTTGATTGTTTACAGCTTTATTACGGTAGATAAAATCCTGTTTGAGCCTCGATAATAATTAGGTTGACCAGAATCAGGTATTACAGTGTAGTTACTGTGAAGTGGGTTTATATTGTGATGTTTTTTCCCCCGCGAATATACACCTTAGTGCATGTTGGCAACATCTTAATTTCGGAAACAACAATTGTTACCTGCAATGCATATCTGCAGTGAAAATAATGTGTGCCTATAAATCTGTCCCGGATCAGGTCCCTGGCTGTCCAGAGACGGGACCCGGGACAGACATGCTCGAAACTTTTGTGGTATAGGAGTATGACAAAATTATCCGCTCTGCTACATGTATAAATTTTGTAAGTGAGCTTGGCCACGAACAATACCAAATTTAACCCCGGTTTACAGTCTACAAAAGTTGATATTTTAAGTTTTAATCTTGTTAAAAGGACTATGTTAACTGGAAATATGTTACTTTGGCAAGTCCGGAATGTCCCTATAAAGATGTGTATTTTGTTTTACTCTTGTTTGTGTGCGTGTGTGTGTGTTTGAGGCATATCATTAGCCATTGTGATATCTGAACAGACGTCCCTTTACCATAACTTGTTCTAACTACTTCACATTTATTAATGCGGCCTCCAGCTTTTCAACACCTAAACCTGGTAAATAACTTAAGGAGAGAGATGGAGGAAGGGAGATAAATCTTTTTATTTGAGATCTGAGATTTTTTTCTTATGTAATCATTATACAGTGGTTGAGTTTGTTTGTTTTTTTGGGAGGGGACATGAGGGGTAAATTCTCATTAATATTTAAATATATTATTGTGCAGTTTGTTATCAGAAAATGTTTGTTATTCAAAAATGAAATTTCTCATGGAAAAATATTTAATTTTAAATTTTCATTAATACTTGTTTATAATATTTAATTACTTGATTGTGTAATTTGCCATCAGAAAATTTTAATTATTATTCAAGAGTGAAATTTATCATCAAAAATATCTTAATTTTAAATTCTCATTAATATGTAACATTTAAATATTTGATTGTGTAATTTGTCATCAGAAATATTTTAAATTCTTATTAATATATACCGGTGACATTTAAATATTTAATTGTGCAATTTTTCATCAGAAATTTTTAATTATTATTCATCCATATGTTGGTAGTATCTCAAACTGCATTTTGTTATTTTATTTTTTAATACGTACAAAATTATCTGGCGGTAAAATATCTTATTATCAGATATTATTTGAGGGTGAAATTACTTATTAACAAACTTATATAATTATTATAATTATCATCCGAGGACAAAATCTCCTATAAACTAAAAACAATATTCAATTGTTATATGACAGATATATACATGTATATCCTTTAAAGGCATACTGTCACAAATTTAAGGACTTTATTTCTCTAAAAATGAATAATAAATCAAAATTACATTAATTTTTACAGACCAAATCTAGCTATTGCATCACTTTAACTACACCATGATGCATGGAGTGAAATACGTGTCAACCCTCTCAGCAATATTAGTTTTTGAATTATGGACCATTGCCATAATTCAATTATTTTGACAAAATATCATTTAATAAGTGGAGAATGGTGGTTACGTAGATGGTTGAATAAAGTACATTTAGGGACAGATCCAATATATATATTTTTAAGTAATACTTTGTTAGGCCATGTAATAGGTCAGTGGTCTGTGACAGTATGCCTTTTAATCATGCATTGTAACAAGCATTCTGAGCACAAAAAAAACATTTCCGTGTCTCCTAAGTTCAAGAGTCATAACTGTCGAAAATGTGTAAATACCTTTATAAATCAAATTTGATTTTTAAAAACTGTTTCAATAATGTATAATCTTTATTTTTAAAAATAAAATAATAAATAATAGAAACAAAACCTATCAGTGTGAAGAAACTTTGAGAAGGAAAATATGACAGGCTTTTTTTTTTTTTACTTTAATTTGCATTAGTTACATTTGACGCTAGTTGTCAGACCAAATTTGGAATAAGAGTGTTTAAACAGTCGTAGAAGTCGTGACAGCAGAAAGTTGGCCAACTTTGTGCTGGTAGTTGGTAGTCTTAGCCTAGCATGAGACTGAAACCGATAAGGAAGACTTAACATTCTCAAAAATAAAATTTGCATGATATGTGAAAATTAAGTTTTAGACAGAATTATATAATTAAGAAGTATTAGGTATTATACTACTTTTAAAGAGGATTATTTCAAGAAGTATTTTGAATAATTATACAAATCTTGCCAATTTCTTACAAACCACAATGTGTACACAACAGTAACTTTTTTAATTCAGTGTTGAAGTGTGTGTTGTTTTTGTGACAATAAATCTATTCATATCTTGTAATAAGGTACAATTCTTTTCCCTTTTTTATACACCCGTATATAATGGGTCGTATTATGGTATGGCTTTGTCCATCCGTCCGTATGTTAACTTTTTCTTGTCCTGACCATATCTTGCATACAGATGCATACAGGACCATCAAACCTCACATGTAGGAACAACTTGGGATGGTGTTGTGTCGCACACACTATGGCACATTTTTCACTTTTAGAGCTGTTTTTATAGGCCCGTCTATGATGGCTCATATGATATGGTGTTGTCTGTACGTCCGTCTGTTAACTTTTCCTTGTCTGGACCATATCTTGCATACAGGACCATGAACAACTTGTGAGATGGCGGTGTGTTGCATACTATTACTAGGTCACTGTGACCTACTTTTCACGGTATACTGCACATCCATCTTTCATACAGGTTGTACTATAGCATACTGCACATCCATCTTTCATACAGGTTGTACTATAGCATACTGCACATCCATCTTTCATACAGGTTGTACTATAGCAAATAATCTCATAGGCGACCATGTCAACATGTGCTTAAAAACACTATATGCAATATATCAACACTACAACCCCTACCTCAAAGTAGTAACTGAAGAAAATGTAACCTTTCATGGCTCATTTTCGGTATAACCAGATGTTTTTACATCGCCCCTACTTTTCTTTATAGGTACTCCATACATATTCCAACCGGCCTCGGTGGCGTCGTGGCAGGCCATCGGTCTACAGGCTGGTAGGTACTGGGTTCGGATCCCAGTCGAGGCATGGGATTTTTAATCCAGATACCGACTCACCCTGAGTGAGTGCTCCGCAAGGCTCAATGGGTAGGTGTAAACCACTTCCACCGACCAGTGATCCATAACTGGTTCAACAAAGGCCATGGTTTGTGCTATCCTGCCTGTGGGAAGTGTAAATAAAAGATGAGAAGAGTAGCCCATGTAGTGGCGACAGCGGGTTTCCTCTCAAAATCTGTGTGGTCCTTAACCATATGTCTGACGCCATATAACCGTAAATAAAATGTGTTGAGTGCGTCGTTAAATAAAACACTTCCATACATATTCCAAGCACAAAGCTACTTGACACGGTGGTACTAGATGAATTAAAATTGTATACATTTTTAGCTGAGATAAGACTATTTCTTTTACAACCAACACACTCACATTTATAACCAATCACAGGACTTGTGTTCACTTCTCTATCAAAAGTTCCGTGCACCTCGAACTTTGACCCAGCCGGAAATTATTTGGTTTAGTGCTACCTACAGATGAATACAGGTCTAAGGAAATCACAATTTGTCCAGAATTTGTTACTCACTTATCCTGTCCATAAAATAGAATTACTCTTCCAGTGCAATTCAGCACCGACAATACATATGCTAATTTTTTGGCAGTTCTGTATTGTTAACATTACATACATAAACTGTTTCTCTGCCAATATAAATGTGTCATCAGAGTACCCATGCTAAACAAAATTTCCCTTTCTAATAAAGAACAATAACTTCATTAATCAGACCGCACCTTCTCCAATGGATACAGTGTCATCAGTAGTTAGTCCAAAACAAACTGTTCATCCATCCCATTGCAAACATTTCACATAATTAGAATTGAATCATACCAATAACATATTCATTAACATAGATATGGTTTTCCATCAAACTCCTGATGGGTGTATCATGTACCTCACTGGTACTCTAGTATCACGTAACGTCACTGGTACTCTTAGTATCACGTACCTCACTGGTACTCTAGTATCATGTACCTCACTGGTACTCTAGTATCATGTAACATCACTGGTACTCTAGTATCAAGTAACATCACTGGTACTCTAGTATCATGTAACATTACTGGTACTCTAGTATCACGTACCTCACTGGTACTCTAGTATCATGTAACATTACTGGTACTCTAGTATCACGTACCTCACTGGTACTCTAGTATCATGTACCTCACTGGTACTCTAGTATCACGTACCTCACTGGTACTCTAGTATCATGTAACATCACTGGTACTCTAGTATCACGTACCTCACTGGTACTCTAGTATCACGTACCTCACTGGTACTCTAGTATCACGTATCTCACTGGTACTCTAGTATCACGTACCTCACTGGTACTCTAGTATCACGTATCTCACTGGTACTCTAGTATCACGTATCTCACTGGTACTCTAGTATCACGTACCTCACTGGTACTCTAGTATAACGTAACGTTACTGGTACTCTAGTATCACGTAACGTTACTGGTACTCTAGTATCATGTAACATCACTGGTACTCTAGTATCATGTAACATTACTGGTACTCTAGTATCACGTATGTCACTGGTACTCTAGTATCATGTAACATCACTGGTACTCTAGTAACATCACTGGTACTCTAGTATCACGCAACCTCACTGGTACTCTAGTATCACGTAACGTTACTGGTACTCTAGTATCACGTACCTCACTGGTACTCTAGTATCACGTACCTCACTGGTACTCTAGTATCATGTAACATTACTGGTACTCTAGTATCATGTACCTCACTGGTACTCTAGTATCACGCATCTCACTGGTACTCTAGTATCACGTACCTCACTGGTACTCTAGTATCATGCATCTCACTGGTACTCTAGTATCATGTAACATTACTGGTACTCTAGTATCACGTAACGTTACTGGTACTCTAGTATCACGTACCTCACTGGTACTCTAGTATCATGTAACATCACTGGTACTCTAGTATCACGCATCTCACTGGTACTCTCACTGGTACTCTAGTATCATGTAACATTACTGGTACTCTAGTATCACATACCTCACTGGTACTCTAGTATCATGTAACATCACTGGTACTCTAGTATCACGTACCTCACTGGTACTCTAGTATCAAGTAACATCACTGGTACTCTAGTATCACGTACCTCACTGGTACTCTAGTATCACGTATCTCACTGGTACTCTAGTATCACGTACCTCACTGGTACTCTAGTATCACTCACTGGTACTCTAGTATCACGTACCTCACTGGTACTCTAGTATCACGTACCTCACTGGTACTCTAGTATCACGTACCTCACTGGTACTCTAGTATCACGTATCTCACTGGTACTCTAGTATCATGTAACATCACTGGTACTCTAGTATCACGTACCTCACTGGTACTCTAGTATCATGTAACATCACTTGTACTCTAGTATCACGTACCTCACTGGTACTCTCACTGGTACTCTAGTATCATGTAACATTACTGGTACTCTAGTATCACGTACCTCACTGGTACTCTAGTATCACGTACTCTAGTATCATGTAACATTACTGGTACTCTAGTATCACGTACCTCACTGGTACTCTAGTATCACGTACCTCACTGGTACTCTAGTATCACGTATCTCACTGGTACTCTAGTATCATGTAACATCACTGGTACTCTAGTATCACGTACCTCACTGGTACTCTAGTATCATGTAACATTACTGGTACTCTAGTATCACGTACCTCACTGGTACTCTAGTATCATGTAACATCACTTGTACTCTAGTATCACGTACCTCACTGGTACTCTAGTATCATGTAACATCACTTGTACTCTAGTATCACGTACCTCACTGGTACTCTCACTGGTACTCTAGTATCATGTAACATTACTGGTACTCTAGTATCACGTACCTCACTGGTACTCTAGTATCATGTAACATTACTGGTACTCTAGTATCACGTACCTCACTGGTACTCTAGTATCACGTACCTCACTGGTACTCTAGTATCACGTATCTCACTGGTACTCTAGTATCACGTACCTCACTGGTACACTAGTATCATGTAACATTACTGGTACTCTAGTATCATATGTCACTGGTACTCTAGTATCATGTAGCCTTCCCTCTTCCATTCTTCCATCATGTAAAATCTCCTTGTTCAACAACAAACATAATGATTAATTAATCATCTGCACTGGATATGTAAACATTTGCTCATTCAGAGGAAATCAGTTACATTTTTCCATTGTCAACAAGCAATCTTCAATATGCACTTTCTCCGTATATATGACAGCACATACCACACCTTCGATATACCAGTTGTGGCCCACTGATTGGAACGGGGGTAAACTTTGTGAGTACTCTGAGGAGCTTTGATCCTATGACTTTGATCCTACAGCGCATAAGGCGAATGTTCTACCAGAAGAGCTAATCACACACACACACAGTTTGGGCTTCTTACAAATATTAAGACGACCAGAAACACATTGAATATACAGACACTGGTATTCTAAACAAGAAAATATATTTAATATGTAAGTTGATTCGTAGAAATATTTTATTAGTCGGAAACATCTTACAATGCAGCAAACTCAGGAATGTCCCTTTAAAGTACTTTGTCCATGTACCTTCTTTTGTTACCATACAGCAGTGCATATGTTACAATGAAGAAAAAAGATAAGTTGATTAAAATTGTCCACCAGTTTAATGTACCATGAACTAGTAGTCCTTCAGCTGTTTTTGAACCCAGGATTTCAAGTTCTGGAAAAAAAAAAAAAAAGTTTTTTGTTTTTGTTTTTTTTAACAATAATATAATAATATCAATGGCATGAATTATAGGGTTTGACAAATCTACTAGCCCTGTGTCCGGTCTAGTGGATTTTTGGTTAGGGCTAGTGGAAATTATAATCTTGGATTGAAATAATATGCAGGGCACCATCCAAAACTTCTGTGAGGGCTGGTGACTTTCTCAATCATTTGTCAAACAATGTGAATTACATAAGATGGCATCTCCAGGGTTTGGGCTAGTGGCAATTATAATCTGTATTGAAATAATTCGCAAGTCACTAACCAAAACTTCTGTGAGGGCTAGTAACTTTCTCAATCATTTGTCAAACACAGTGAATTACATAAGATGGCATCTCCAATGTTTGGGCTAGTGGCAATTATAATCTGTATTGAAATAATTCGCAAGTCATTAGCCAAAACTTCTGTAAGGGCTGGTGACTTTCTCAATCATTTGTCAAACACTGAATTACATAAGATGGCATCTCCAGGGTTTGGGCTAGTGGCAACTATAATCTGTATTAAAATAATTCGCAAGTCACTAACCAAAACTTCTGTGAGGGCTGGTGACTTTCTCAATCATTTGTCAAACACTGTGAATTACATAAGATGGCATCTCCAGGGTTTGGGCTAGTGGCAATTATAATCTGTATTGAAATAATTCGCAAGTCACTAACCAAAACTTCTGTGAGGGCTAGTGACTTTCTCAATCATTTGTCAAACACTGTGAATTACATAGCATTTCATTTCATTTAAACTTATTTTCTAGCTTATATCCAATTAGGGTTCAAGCACACTGTCCTGGGCACACACTTCAGTAATCTGGGCTGTCTGTACAGAACAGTGAGTTAGTTGTTAGTTGGTTAGTGGTTAGTGAAAGAGAGAAGAGGGTGTAGTGGCCATACACCTACTCACTGAGCCCTTAAGAACTCGCTCTGGATTGGAGCCGTACCGGGCTGCGAACCTTGTACCTACCGACCTGTAGTTTGATGACTTAACCACTGCACCACCGAGGCCGGTATTACATAACAGGACAGGAAACAGGAAATGTTTTATTTAACGACTCGGTCAACACATTTTATTTACGGTTACATATGACGTTGGACATACGGTTAAGGACCTTTGAGAGAGGAAACCCACTGTCGCCACTTCATGAACTACTCTTTTTCTATTGACAAATGATTCAGGTAGTGCTGTGAGTTGAATTTTACCTGAATTGCCACCTACCTGAATTGCAACATACTCGGGCCGATAGAAATATTTAATAAATGATTTGAGTAACCCTATTAGTCGAATTTTACAAAAATGACAACCTACCAGAATTCCATCATGCACAGGCAGACAGAAATCTTTGACAAATGATTCGGGTAGGGGTTCGCTAAGACCCAGTTTGCGACTGAAGTCCAGGGCATCTGTGCCATCGAAGTTGACGAAGCAGAGACGCGTAGTTAATTCTTCAGGAGGTCTGAGGTAGTAGGGACCACCGGCCATCAGCTACAAAGGAAAGGAATGTGTAATAAAGTAAAGTTTGTTTTATTTAACGACGCCACTAGAGCACATTGATTTTTTATCTTATCGGCTATTGGACGTCAAACATATGGTCATTCTGACACCTTTTTTTTTTAGAGGAAACTCGCTGTCGCTACATAGGCTACTCTTTTATGATGGGCAGCAAGGGATCTTTTATTTGCGCTTCCCACAGGCAGGATAGCACAAACCATGGCCTTTATTGAACCAGTTATGGATCACTGGTCTGTGCAAGTGGTTTACACCTACCCATTGAGCCTTGCGGAGTACTCACTCAGGGTTTGGAGTCGGTATTTGGATTAAAAATCCCATGCCTCGACTGGGATCTGAACCCAGTACTTACCAGCCTGTAGACCGATGGCCTAACCACGACGCCACCGAGGCCAGTGGAATGTGTAATAAGACCTCTGCAAAGTTAAAACTTGGTGTCGAACTTGGTTATTTCGACACATGTCGAAAGAGAGCAAGATAAAGAGGGAAAGGAAGGAAGGAAATATTTTATTTAACGATGCACTCAACACATTTTATTTGCGGTTATATGGTGTCAGACATATGGGTAAGGACCACATAGATATTAAGAGAGGAAACCCACTATTGCCACTTCATGGGCTACTCTTTTCAATTAGCAGCAAGGGATCTTTAATATGCACCATCCCAAAGACAGGATAGCACATACCACGTCCTTTGATGTACCAGTCGTGGTGCACTCACTGGAGCGAGAAATAGCTCAATGGGCCCACTGACGGAGATTGATCCCAAACAGACTGCGCATCAAGCGAATGCTTTACCGCTGGGCTACGTCTCTCCCCTGGAGTGAAAGAAACAGAAAGAGAGGGAGGGGAGAAAGAGATATACAGAGAGATGGAGGGGAAGAGAAAGAGAGAGACTGACAGAGAAAGAGAGAAAGATGGAGCAAGAGAGATGAAGAGGTCATACAGAGAGAGATAGAGACACACACACATAGATAATCGATATTGATATACATGTATTACAAAACTACGATGTCCATAAATACATTGGTTTAACAGACATTCATATTCTAAGCAAGAATTTTTTTTAAAATATGTAATTTTAATAATGTAGAAATATTTTATTTCTCAAAAACCCTTTATTATGGCTACAAACTGGGATAGTCCCTTTAAAATTTAGCAGACATTGCGTCTTTAAAACTGACCGCAACCGAGGCTTCCTTCAACATCAGCGCACACATCTGTTGACATGTGGTGACTCCACGCTTCGCCAGTTTGTCTGCGATCACGACAAAATCAGGAAACACGTAATATCCCGCCGAGGGTGGTGCCAGTTTCATACCAACTGACTGGAGTTCTCTACAGCAACAGCAAAATAAAGGAAAAGAAAGGAATGTTTATTTAATGACACCCCAGTACATTATTTGATTAGTAGTTATTAAGAAAAGGAAAGGAATGTTTATTTAATGACGCCCCAGCACATTATTTGATTAGTAGCTATTAAGAAAAGGAAAGGAATGTTTATTTAATGACGCCCCAGCACATTATTTAATTAGTAACTATTAAGAAAAGGAAAGGAATGTTTATTTAATGACACCCCAGCACATTATTTGATTAGTAGCTATTAACAAAGAAAAGGAATGTTTATTTAATGACAGCTTAATTCATTTTGAATTGCAGGCCTCTGACAATTAATCCATTTAATGTAAAAGTTTAATGACACCACTAGAGCACATTGATTTATTGATCATCGGCTATTGGATGTCAAACATTTGGTAAATCTGACAAGTAATCATCAGAGGAAACCCACTATTTTTTTCCTAATGCAGCAAGGGATCTTTTATATGCACTTTTCCACAGACAAGACAACACATACCATGGCTGTTTATATACCAGTCGTGGTGAACTAGTTGGAACGAGAAATAGCACAATTATACCACAGATGGGGATCGATCCCAGACTGACTGCACATCAGACGAATGCTTTACCACTGGACCACTTTTAATGTAAATCTCCTGAATTCTTCTGAATATCAAAATGTCTTAAAGGAATGCTTAAGCAAGGCTGTTGGACTGGTATGCATATTCATCGATATATAATGCACATTATTGCTTAATATCAACAAGTATAATCTTATAGTTAATTAGTAAAACAGTTAAATATGACGGCTATTATATATAATTTTCTACCATTTCAGTGATTATGCCCTCTGGCGAGCTGGTCGTTACGTAATATTTAACGTGTCATGTCAGGAATTAGTCTTAGAACTGAAGAAACAAAACGTACCGGATTTTTGCAGATGCATCACAATGTTCTGTAATAATATCCATCTCAGTAAGCCAGCAATAAGTATATATTATTTTTCAATACAAAATAAACCACCATTGTCAAAGTGGCTACACAACAAGTCGAAATAAATGTACCATGTTTTGTTCAGGCATTAACATATGTACTGAAATGACACACGGAGTGTTTTCTTAGTTAATTGTCTATTCTGTGATTCCTGATTGGCAGGTGTATATTTGATAGGTAACCAGACAATTCAATTAATTACCACTGTCTAGACACAAAAATACATACCGGTACTGTGTAATATTACCTGTCACCCCTAAAATGGTAATAAACATGGTTTATTACTGTAAATAGTTCTGTAAAACTATTGATTATGTAGACTTTCCCCATCTAAAATCACAGAAATGACCAATTATGTAGTCCCAAAGAAAAGAAAATTATCACTTGGGTATCGTGGGTTGTTGTGTTTGCTCCAACGTACGTAGCATACCAATAGGCCTAATAGTGTACATTTTTTCTTTGGATTATTTAACAGAGAAAAATACTATAACCCCATTTCGTTCCATTAATGCAACTTGAAATATATTTTGTTAAATAGTTTATTATATTATCACATCATTTATGTTGTTTTACAAGTCAGGTTGATCAAAGATAAGTGCCTTGCCATAAATTACTGCATTTGTTTACACTTTGCATACAGGAGTTGGTTGGATCTGACGTCACTTCACCCCAAGCTATAATCTCACCTGCAACAAAACTCGGACACAGCGGCCATTATTCGACTGGTGTGTTTTATGTAGTTTTCACAGGCATCGGTGTCCTTCAGCATCTAAAATAACAAACCAGTCAGAACAGATTACGTCCAGATGCAAAGGGAGGGGTGTAAGAGGAGTTTTTATTATTATTGTTTTCAAAATAAATGGCGGAGAGTACCCTTCGGTGCCTCCACCTGGATCCGCACCCATATTAATAAATTACTTATTATTACTCTTGTAGTTAAAAATATTTTTGTCCATAAAGAAGGTGTTACAATCCAAAGATAAAAGATAAAATGAACTGTTTAAAAACACAGATTAATGCTCTGTATGTATGATTATTAAAAATATAACAGTTATCATACAAGTTGCTTTCATTTCAAGTTTTGTGTATTTTCATTGGTCGGTGTAGCTTTGGCATCCATATCATCACCCTATCACACGTCTTCAAGTTGATCTCCCACATGGGGGATATCACTGTGTGATACCAAAATCCTCAGGGTCTGCTTGTAACAGATAATGGGATGTAGCTTCACTTGTTGTAGGGTTTGTATAAAATGTTCCTATGAGCAGTTGGTAACAGCACTAGGATCTCATACAGAAGGTCTGTGGTTCATATCCCCTTTGCTGGACATTAATTTATCTGTACAGTCTTACTTATGTATATATTAAAAATACGCAATTTTAATGCAAATACAATGAAATTCCATCAGAATAATTATTCAAAATTTGGGGCCGAATTTACAAAGCCTGTTTATGTCTTACACGCATATGTGTAACTACATATGCAATAAACTTGAAGGCGGACTAAGTCTGTTTATTGCAATTGTGCCTTTAGGACAGTCTAGCAATATGTGTATTTCGATGGGCTAGTCTGTTTATTGTAATTGTGCCTTTAAGACAGTCTAGCAATATGTGTATTCCTACTGACAGTTTGGTTATTTCGTGAAAGTGAAACTGCACGTGCTCGTTGTATCTTGTGTAATCCAAGCTGTTTGGAGGATCATGCTTTTCTTGTGGTTTGTTTTGAGCTATAAAAGGGGGCATTTCGTAAAGGCAGTTTGTCTTTTCATCTGGGAGCAATGTGGTCGTAAGTGTAAGTGTTATACTAATCGGGAGGGTAATTTAAGTTATTGTGATAACCTTGGGAAGGGTTTTATTTTGGTAGATAAAACAGCCTGGATCAATTCAATAATATCTGTTAGTAATAAATATATCATTGTAAAACGTATTGTTTGTTATTTATTTTTATACTTTATAGCGGGTTTCCTTATTATTTCGGTTCATTATACATGCACTAGCTTTGTAAATTTGGCCCTTTGTTTTTAACTGCTGGACTACACTACAAACCTGGGCGAATGCAAACTGCATTGGGGTTGGAGCACATGAGAAAGTGTGACTGCCTGCGCTCTTCACCGCCACCTTCAGGGTAGATAACTCTTTTGGGTAGATGTGGTAGCCAAGCTATGAAGAAAAACACGTGATTGGTATAACACTATTTAGAATGTTGATAATCAACTGTGGTTGTATTAAAACAGTTTCTAATAACAGACAATTTATGAGCTACATTCTTGTGAAATGTCAGAGTAAAAAAAACCTCATATGTTAATTAAAATCCATATTTAGATCGGCTTTCAACTGGGGGAGGGACGGAACGTAGCCCAGTGGTAAACCAAAAGCCTGATGTGCGGTTGGTCTAGGATCAATCCCTGTCAGTGGGTCCATTGGGCTACTTCTCGTTCCAGCCAGTGCACCACGACTGCTATATCAAAGGCCGTGGTATGTGCTATCCTGTCTGTGGGATGGCGCATATAAAAGATCCCTTGCTACTAATGGAAAAATGTAACGGGTTTCCTCTCTATGACTGTGTCAAAATGACCGTATATTTGACATCCAATAGCTGATGAAAAATAAATCAATGTGCTCTAGTGGTGTCGTTAAACAAAGCAAAATTTCTTTCTTTCAGTTTGGAGAGAGAGAGAGAGGGGGAGAGAGAGGGAGAGGGAGAGGGGAGAGAGAGGGAGAGGGAGAGGGAGAGAGAGAGCGCGGGCTTTGGAGTTGGAGGGGACAAAGTTCCCATTGGCAACCGAGATATCCAATTACGGTTCAAGCATGCTGTCGTGGACACACACCTCAACTATTTGGGCTGTCTGTCCAGAACAGAGGGTCAGTAGTTAGTGGATAGTGTGAGAGAAGTCGATGTAGTCAGGCCCATAGGAACTAGGGTAGAGGCTTTGCACTTACCCATTGAACTGTTAAACTTTCTCAGGGTAGAAGCTGGTACTGAGGCACGAACCCAATACCTACCAGTCACTGGCTTAATCACTTCACCACCAACGACTGTAGCTATATAGGCTAATTTTAAACAGTCAAGTCTTACCCTCCATCCTCCCGCACTGGCCCATTTAGACATTCCAGTACACAAAATGGTTCCCTCTGGGTAGTACTGCAATGGAGAAAATGAAAAACAATTATCATATTTGGCAAAGGAAATGAACAAATATTCAAAACCTAAACACATTTTAAACTATAGCAAACAAAGACGCCACAGACATTTAACACAGAGACAGACATTTTTGTTATGACATCGCAAAAATAGACAGATACTGATAGACTTTGAAAACCCCCACAGGATTTTCCCATTGTTCTGATGCCATATAACTGTAAATAAAATGTGTCGAGTGTGTCATTAAATAAAACATTTCCTTCTTCTTCATTCCCATTGTTTGTTGTTTGCTTATTTCCATGCTTATATCCATGGTACATGCACACTGTCCTGTGCACACACCTCAGCTATCTGGACTGTCTGCCTAGGACAGTGGGTTAGTAGTTAGTGAGTGAGAAGTTGGGTGTAGTGGCCTACCTACATAGTGGCCTAAACATTGAGCTGTTAAACTCACTCAAAGAAGGAAAAAAAAAGAAGAAAGAAATGTTTTATTTAACGACACACTCAACACATTTTATTTACGGTTATATGGCGTCAGACATATGGTTAAGGACCACACAGATTTTGAGAGGAAACCCGCTGTCGCCACTACATGGGCTACTCTTCCGATTAGCAGCAAGGGATCTTTTATTTGCGCTTCCCACAGGCAGGATAGCACAAACCATGGCCTTTGTTGAACCAGTTATGGATCACTATTCGGTGCAAGTGGTTTACACCTACCCATTGAGCCTTGCGGAGCACTCACTCAGGGTTTGGAGTCGGTATCTGGATTAAAAATCCCATGCCTCGACTGGGATCCGAACCCAGTACCTGCCAGCCTGTAGACCGATGGCCTAACCACGACACTCAAAGAAGGAAGGAAAAGTTTTATTTAATGACGCACTCAACACATTTTATTTAAGGTTATATGGCGTCAAACACATGGTTAAGGACCACACAGATATTGAGAGAGGAAACCCGCTGTCGCCACTTCATGGGCTACTCTTTTCAATTAGCAGCAAGGGATCTTTCATATGTACCATCCCACGAACAGGATATTACATACCACCGCCTTTGTTACACCAGTCGTGGAGCACTGGCTGGAACGAGAAATAGCCCAATGGGCCCACCGACGGGGATCGATCCCAGACCGACCACACATCAAACAAGCAGTTTACCACTGGGCTACGTTCCGCTCCCAATTGTTGAATGGTCTCTGAGATGTAACTACAGTATTAAGGTCATTTTCCATATCTGTAGGCACTGTGTTGGCAAAGAACACGGAGAAAATGAATGCATAATTTTTTTTAAAATTCAGAATCTATGTTTCCATATTCAAGGAATGTGTTTTGGTAACCATCATTGCACCATGCCCACACAGTGTAAAAATATTTGCATATGAAAAATGGCCCATAAAATGGCTACCTTGACTAAAGATGCGTGGTTTTGCTTGTAGTTCAGCCGTGCGTAAATCTCGTCGCTCAGAACAATGATCTTGTGTTTCCGGAATGTGTCGCTGTAATTAAATGAAATAATGTTAGACACTGTTAACACAATATCATTATAAAATAACTTTTTGAACAAAAATGTTCATACAACAATTTAAAAAAAATAAAGTGAAAGAAAGAAGGAAAGTTTAGCTCTATAAAAACAGATAAGCTGAGATAACCAATGTCACCATAAGAACAATCATTTCATTTCGTTTGTGCAAAGGGGTGGGAGGTAGCCCAGTGGTAAAGCATCCGCTTGATGCGCAGTCCGTCTAGGATCAATCCCCGTTGGTGGTCCCAATGGCCTATTTCTCGTTCCAGCCAGTGCTCCACAACTGGTGCATAATCCTGCTCATAATATAAATTACAAGCAATATGATGGTTATACTATAGTTACTATAGGGATGTGATTTTTCAGATTTTTATCTGATTTCAGCTTCTTCTTTTTTTGGCAGAATATAATTTTCACAAAATAGATTAGATTTGATCTAAAATGCTAAAAAATTACTTAAAATATGTTTCAAGATCAGTTCAGCTTTTGTTTTTAAATGGGTTTTACATCGATGACATTATTATACTATTTACGATACTAGTTACTATTACTTTTGATACCAGTTACAATACTAGTTACTATATAGTACTTTTGATACTAGTTAATTGATTAGTTACTATACTACTTTTGATATTAGTTACGATACTAGTTACTATATAGTACTTTTGATACTAGTTACTATTATAGTACTTTTGATACTAGTTACGATACTAGTTACTATATTACTTTTGATACTAGTTATGATACTAGTTACTATATAGTACTTTTGATACTAGTTACGATACTAGTTACTATATTACTTTTGATACTAGTTATGATACTAGTTACTATATAGTACTTTTGATACTAGTTATGATACTAGTTACTATATTACTTTTGATATTAGTTACGATACTAGTTACTATACTAATTTTGATACTAGTTATGATACTAGTTACTACATGTATATTACTTTTGATACTAGTTACGATACTAGTTACTATATAGTAATTTTGATACAAGTTAGGATACTAGTTACTATATTACTTTTGATACTAGTTACTATATTACTTTTGATACTAGTTACGCTACTAGTTACTATATTACTTTTGATACTAGTTATGATACTAGTTACTATATTACTTTTGATACTAGTTACGATACTAGTTACTATGTAGTACTTTTGATACTAGTTAACTGATTAGTTACTATACTACTTTTGATACTAGTTACGATACTAGTTACTATATTACTTTTGATACATGTTATGATACTAGTTACTATATTACTTTTGATACTAGTTATGATACTAGTTACTATATAGTACTTTTGATACTAGTTATGATACTAGTTACTATATTACTTTTGATACTAGTTACGGTACTAGTTACTACCGGTATATTACTTTTGATACTAGTTATGATACTAGTTACTATGTAGTACTTTTGATACTAGATACGATACTTAGTCTCATACTAGTTATTATACTACTTTTAATTGTTCTGATACTAGTTACTATACTACTTTTGATACTAGTTCTGATACTAGTTACTATATAAGTACTTATGATACTAGTCATGACACTAGTTTTGATACTCGTCACTATACTAGTTACTATACAAATTATGAAGGCTATTTATTATACTAATAATGTTAGTGGTTACAGTACTAGTTACAGTTACAGTACGTTACCTCAAAGCACGCAGCTCAGACTCGCTGTACACTGCTCCAGCTGAAAATAAAACATCTCATACAAAGTGCACACAAGTCAGGGCAAGTCCTTCACGTAATAGGACATGAACATTTGTAAAATCAGAATTTTTTGTAACACTCCCAGCACACTGTTTTACTCAACTGCTACAAGTGACACAGTTTTTTTTAAATGTTTGCTTAGTTTAATGACATGAAAAGAGCACATTTATTAATTAATCATTGCCAATTTCATGTCAAACATTTGATATAATGAGAAAACCCCCAGCAGATGTCACAATTTATTTGAAATCAAAAATATAATATTACTGCTGCTCCTGCACCCAGTGTTGGCAACAAACATGTATTCTCTCTGACACGGTAAAACGTAACTGAAAACCTACTTACTAGGGTTGTCAGGGTTTGTTAAGATCATCAGTTTGTTTCCTTCCATTCCAGTCACAGCCTGTAAGTATATGTGAAGATAAAGTTCAAATTTGTTTTGTTTAAAGACACCACTGGAGCATAATGATTAATTAATCATCATCAGCTATTGAATGTCAAACATTTGGTAATTCTGACACGTAGTCAGTCTTAAATAGAAAACCAGTTACATTTTTTCATTTGTAGCAAAAGACAGGTTAACACATACCATGACCTAAGATATACCAGTCATAGTGCACTGTCTGGAACAAGAAATAGCCCAATGGACCCGCCGACGGGCATTGATCCAGTAGGGTCTCCACGAGTACTTGAGTACTCAGGTACGGGCTGAGTCTAGCAAGACTCGAGTCCGTTGAGTCAACAGACTTGAGTACTCGTACAAGGTGGAATATACAATGGACAATGTCGGACAATAATTTTGGCAGTAAATAATCAGCGATACAGGTTACACAATAATTATATGATCATGCGCTGGTTTCTCTTTTAAACTGGCTGTCCGTCCGTCCGTCCGTCACAACACTGAACACATCAACCGGTTTCTAAATGCAATAAAATGGCATGATTTGACATCCATGTTCAGGGCTGGAATTAAGATGCATAATGCTAATTTACTTTATAGCTTAGTCTCATTGTCATCTGAGTACCCCGAGTCCAGTATTTTGGACCCGTGGAGGCCTTATACATCAGGTGTATGTTTTACCACTGGGCTACATTCCATATCTATGTATGTGAAGATAAAGTTGAACTTTTGTTTTGTGTAAAGACACAACTAAAACATATTGATTAATTAATGTCAAATTTGATGTCAAACATTTGGTAATTTTGTCCCCTAATCTTAGAAGAAACCTACATTTTTCTATTAGTAGCAAGGTATGTTTTAAATGCACTTTCCCACAAACAGCACAGCACATACCATATAGCCTTTGATATACCAGTTGTTAGGTACTGGATGGGATGGGAAATAACCCAAGCATAATGAAAGAAAGAAAGAAAGAAAGAACTGGGTCATAGTTTGGTTGATATATTGCCTCAAACATTTTTAAACACAAACGTTAACATGGTTGCCTATGGGATTTTATTTGTTATGGTCCAACCTATAGCACATATTCAATGTTTTTATAGGTCCACACACCTTTAATTAGCTTCTTACCTGTTCAATCTTGTCAGGTGTAACCTTCCACTGATTATCCAAATGTACTTCAATGATCACCGGATTATGCCGACTCAGTAAACACTGGGGTTTGTATGTTGTCCACGACGGTGACAGCAGCAAGACATCTGCAAGGGAAATTATAACATTTTATGAGGCAGGATGTAGCACAGTAATACAGCGTTCGCTTGATGTACGGTTGGTGTGGGATCGATCCCCATCGGTGGGCCCACTGGGCTATTTCTCATTCAAGCCAGTGCACCAAGACTGGCATATCAAAGGCCGTGGTATGTACTACCCTGTCTGTGGGATGGTGCATACAAAAGATCCCTTGCTGCTAATCGGAAAGAGTAGCCGCTCTCAATATCTGTGTGGTCCTTAACCATATGTCTGATGCCATATAATCGTAAATAAAATGTGTTGAGTGCGTTGTTAAATAAAACATGTCTTTTTTTATATAACATTTTATAGAACCGATTGTTTGTTTTGTTTAATGAGACCACTAGAGCACATTGATTTATTAATCATCGGCTATTGGATGTCAAATATATGGTCATTTTGTCACAGTCATAGAGATGAAACCTGCTACATTTTTCCATTGGTAGCAAGGGATCTTTTATATGCACCATTCCACAGACAGGATAGCACATACCATCACCTTTGATATACCACTGGCTAGAGCGAGAAATAGCCCAATAGGCCCACCGACAGGGATCGATATTAGACCGACTCTGCATCCACTGGTCCCTGCCTTTTATAGAACTGATTCAAATTCAAATTCTTTTGATATAAAGTGCATGTACCCTTTATATAAACACAGTTTAACAATGACTACAAACTGGATAGTCCCTTTAATTAAACTGGAAATCAGTGAAGTGTAACAATGGCTAAAACCTGGAAAGTCCCTTTTATTAAATCGGAAATAGTGAGGTGTAACAATGGCTACAAACTGGATAGTACCTTTAATTAAAATGGAAATCAGTGAAATGTAACAATGGCTACAAACTGGATAGTCTCTTTAATTAAATTGGAAATCAGTGATTTTAACAATGCTAAACAGGGCTTCTAGATTATGGTAGCTCCACTCCCATGGCTAGTGATATTCAGTATTGGACTAGTACATAATTACTATTGCCATGCCCGATGGCTAGTGAAAAAAAAGTTGTCAAATGCACTTCAGGTTATTTATTAAATATGACTATCCTGCCTCCCCCCCCCCCCATCCCCATCCCCCAATTTTAGTGTTTTTAAGCTCTAGCTCCCTCTTTAGGTGACATTATTACTGTTAGAAAAAATTGTATTAACTCAGTCCTTGGCTTCTGAAAAACAAAGGCGAGTGAAAAATCACACACCTCTAAGGCGACTGAAAAATCACACTCATTAAAATGCTACAGCGAGTGAAAACCAAGTATTATTAATTTATGAAGTAATTGGTACATGTAAATTCAGAGACATAGGTTGCAAAAATCAATCAATAAACCAATAATGTTTTCTCCTAAGTTTATGTTGTTTGGTTCATTAGTGTAGTCTGACTTCTTTTCCCTTTCAGGAATGGAGTTTTAAAAGTTTCCGGAGTAGTACTAGGGGAGATTAGAGTAATTGCGGACATCGGCAAAAGGTGGACAATCTCGACCATACTGGTGCTACATTCCATTTTCGTACATTAAACATTTCATTTTATTGTTTGCAAATTGATAATGAGACTACAAATAGTTCTTGAAAATCCATGTTTCTATTTTTACCCCGGTGTCACTTTAAAAACAAAAACAAACAGCATTCACAAAAATATTATCTCACGTCACATGCACAGTGGCATCGGTTATGTAATATAATTTATTTCTTCAAACATTTTCACTGGATATGTCAACCAAATTTCGAGTAAAACGTTTCAGAATGAGAGAATACATTTGTATATTTTAAAGGGGCAGTATCCGGAATATTTTTATTATTTAAGCATATAGAACAGAAACTTCCAATTATGTTTGGTGCATATATGACGCCGCTCTCCGCATTGGTTTCACCACGCTGGCTTATCCAGGTCAAAAACAAAGCCAGTATTTCTAAAGTGGAACACTTTTGACGGGCTCCTACCGATCTCGGTTTTCATTGGCTTATCACAAGTGTGGAATTACCCAACAAGAGATCACGTGAGATTTTGCAATTTTTGAACAAATTTAACTGTCTTGGTTGAGGGGTCGTCTCATATCTCTAAAACATATTTATATCCATTAGAGGTATGGTACAACACCTTTCCAGGGGTCGGTGGGTGGGGGATTTACCTTGCAATTTTGACAGTGGCCAGCTGTTGGCATACGCGTTACATGTAAGGGGGTGTTACTAATTATGTAACGCTCTAGGGGTAGATGAAGAGGGTACTGTGTTCGATTTATGTAACATTTTTCAAGACTATATGTTATTTTTATTCATTACTTAGACCTAAAAAGGTGTTTTTTGGAAATGTGCAGTCAGTTTAGGATCGATCCCCATCGGCGGGTATATAAAAGACCATGGTATGTGATATCCTGTCTGTGGAATGGTACATATAAATGATCCCTTTCTAAAAAAAAATGTAGCGGGTTTCCAAGGCGCATATGCAGGGATTTCAGCGGGGTTGGGGTTATAGACTGTGTTGAGCGAAGTTTATATGGGGCCATGCTCCCCCAGAAAATACATTTCAATTTTTTTTAAGCTTGGGCAAGTAAGGGTTTCGACCTCCAATACCCTCCCCTGCACATGCACCCGATTCCTCTCTAAGATTATATGTCAAAATTACCAAATGTTAGACATCCAACAGCAGATGGAAGGAAGGATAGGATACGTTTTATTTAACAACGCACTCAACACATTTTATTTTCGGTTGTATGGCGATATATTGATTATTAAATCAATATGCTCGAACTCTGATGTCGTTAACCCCCCCCCCCCCCAACTTTACCCTTTCCAAACAAAATAATATTTATTTGAATTTGTCGATTTTAACACATAAAATTAAGAAGTGAAAACGTTCATTGTCTCCTTTAGTATATTTTATTTAAAAAATATATACATGATCAATGTGTTACTAGTATACAAACTAAACTTTGAAAGTTCTACTAACACTTTATAAAATATTAATTCTGAAATTGGAAGGTACGATTGTCGATAATACGTTGTCAAGATCAAACCGGTTTTAACGAAAGACTCTAGTACCGTATCCTTAACCGAACGTTCTTCGTAGGCCTACAGCGCAAGATTTCTCTTTTAATTTTTTGAGTTGAACCCTACAATTTGAAATCGGCAAACGCATGTGTTAATTGAAACTGACAACAGGCTGTCGTTTGTGCTTTGCCGAGCTATGGCGGCACAGGCGACGAATCAAGTGTATACTTTTGACGATCTCCGTTCATAGCGAACACACACAAGTTTTTTAAAAGTGCATTTGATGATGATGATGATAACTAGTTTAACGTGCCCATATACCACTAGGGTTTCGAACACGCCCATCCCGAGTCCGACCTCCGATAAGATCGGTGGCCTGACTCGGGATGGAGGGCGGGGTTGAAAATGGGCAGAATTTTGAAAATAGCAATTAGTAAAAAAGTTAATTGAATAAATAAAAAAAGAAGAAAAAGGTTACAAGCCAAAAATAAAAAGAATTGACTGCTCGGCCGAATATTTATATAATTTGGAGCATTTTAGAAGGACAGTCCAAAATTAAATAAGAGAAAGACGAGAGGATCGGACTATTTAATAATATTTTTAAAAAAAAGAAGTAATTTCGACATAAAATTTTGAACGCAGATCTAAAAGTTTAAAGTCCGATCGATATGTCCACACTAGTGGCCTCGTTAAGGCCGTTTGGGTGCACAGCTTAAAGGGACGAGATGGTTTGCATCCCGTCAAGAAAACCCCTAGATTGACAGTTGATAGACGTTGAAGGTGTATTGCTGTGCTTAGAGTGCTTAGAGTGCTTAGAGTGGGGCGGTCAATCTTCCAGTGCTGCTAGGACAGCCTCGGACATGTAGAGACTAAACGCGAACAACCGTGGCGTTCTGCAGAATGGCCGTCATACGAGTCACGAAAAAACCCAAGTCGACAGTCAGACGGAGAAATGACGTGGAGGCAAGGAATCTCGCTAAAAAAAAATGCAACCTGGTGGTGCAGGCTGTAGAAACGAGAAGCGTTCCAGCGTTCAATCAGTTCCAATGGCCGCATACATCCCAGTACAAAACTTCATTTCGCTGACAGAAACAACGAAAAGAAGGACCCCCAAGTCGAGCACACGAAAGCACGTGCAGTGTGCACACGCGAAACAAACACGTCTTACCGCGTGGTGCTCCAGACTGGGAATCAGTGCATTTGAGCTTGTATTTCACATTTGTGCATGATATTACTATATGGTAACCAGACATTGTAACTTTAACAATAATAATTGTTTGATAAAATGAACAGAATAAACTAGTCCGCAGTTGAAATACTACATAAACCGCAATAAACAACATAATAAGTGCACAGCAGGGATGATCTATTCTAAATAAATATTTGTTTTATATAACAATAAACTCATTTTTATTTCATTTCAATTGTGTTTAAAATAGCAACATTTGAATCAATGCGGTTTGAATGGCACAAGACACAAAAACTTGGGTTCGGAAAATAAATTTAACCTAATTGCATATCTCTTCAGAAGGTGATAAAAGATAATTTTAGAGATTTACTAGTTTAATTATTTATATTTTGTAACAAAATAAATGTTTAAAATGCTGTGGATTAAAGGAAAATTGTATCCATTGACCATGTCCGCATTTTGCCGACATATGTCCGCATTTCGCCTCCTCTTACTATTCATACTTTATTATAATTTACGGTAACAACATAGCATCTACCCAATGGCTGATTGTGATATATAGTGACAGGAAAAACAGCCAATCAAGTTCATTTAAATTTTAGATAGACGTTATCGCGTAGTGTTCTGTTTCCATGTGGTAATATAATTATGACATTTATATACTGATGCAGACACTTTAATTCTTTAATTACAATATGTACTATTCAAATAATTGGATGCGCACAATTATATATATACCTTTTCAGTGTTAGATGGTTTGATGAACGTGCAGCTAAACATATATAGGAATCAACTTGTCTTGGATTTCATTATTATGTACAACGAATAATTATGATTAGGATAGTTGGGATGGGAAAACCCACTGGTTCCGAGGAGGTGGTTCATGAACTACGACCCAAGCATCTCGTGAAACCCTACAATTACTTCAATTGATACTGTTGGTTGGGACATTGACATTCACGTGGCATTTTTAATTCAACAATTACGCAACCAGTCTCCCTCCCTCAACATTTTGTAATACGCCATTTGACCTACCGCTACAAGTTACGAACGGCTCTGACAGCATGACGTGACGTCGTTGATCTAGAACGGCCCCAATATTGTTTATAACAAAATATACAAACTCTGACAAAATCTGTCAATACAAAGGATTTTATTCCAAACGTGGGATCCATAATAAACATAATAATAATTTTTAAAAACCCATAATTTTAGACATCATCATCAATGTCATTGCGTAATAAGTTGTCAAGTAGACCAGCGTGTGCGTGCAGAATTCCAAGAGTAAAAATAATCTGACCCCGATAGCTTTGATTGGTCAATGCCAGAGAGTACTGCACATCAAATCATGTTCCAGTCACATTGTCTGTGACTTTCTAACAAACGAAACAAAAATTAAATAGTCGGCAATGATCATTGATTACTGTTACTATAGTGTGTACATATATACATATAAAAATAACATATGCACATTCATTAACCTCTGGCTGAAATACAAATATTTAAATGAAGTTTTATTAGATTTTTTTAAAAGATAAAAAAGAAAAATAATAGACGTAAAAAAAATACCTAGGCTTATTCCTACATATCTATTATCATTTATTTTCCTTCTTTTTATTATTCCGTCTAAATTTCCTTTTTTTTTTTTTTTTTTTTTTTTTTAAAGAAAGTCTAAACTACAGCTGAGTACAGGATTACCATTTTTGGGACCTCACGTAAGCTTTCCAGGCTAACAGTTATGAACTAATCGAGACACTTTTACCGACTTTGCTGAATTCCGTAACGAGTTCATTTGTGTAGGCTACAGAAGTCACCATTTAATTCAACCCCTTTTCTCTTTTTGTCATAACTATATGAACAGTATAAATGAGTTATCCTTATCAGACGTTGTGATCTATTACCTTACAAAAGTGGACTGTTTCTAATTAATAATAAATTAAATAGGCAAAGAAGTTTTGATCGGATTGGTACGTCTTCGAATATGTCTATTAAACCTGTGTTTTCCGATTTGCAAAGCAAAGTACCAGTCATATATTAAAATCTTGCATGGACGCTACCGTTCTTGTAAAAAAAAAATTCTGGTATTATTAACCGGATCTTTCTATCAGCTACATAAGGTAAATAGTGGCAATCAATATTCAAAATTATTTTACGCGCGCAGTTTAAGTCTAACGAGCGTTATTTTTTCACACTCGTCAGATTGAAATTACGTGCGCTGTACGAGCGTGATCGCACCCGCGCAACTTAAAAGGCAAGGTCTGAGTTAAATTAACTTAAAGTAAAGTAGGGCTAGTGAATTTTTAATCGTGGCTAGTAAATTTTAAAAAATCACTGATCCCATGGTTAGTGGATTTTATATCAATGGCTTCAAACTGAATAGTCCCTTTAATTGAATTGTAAACCAGTGAGTTATAATAATGGCTACAAACTGAATATTAGTATTTCGACATTTGAACTGTTATCTTAAAAAGAAGAACAAACAAACAAACAAATAAACAAAAGAAAGAAAGAAAGAAAGAAAAAAACAAAAAGAAAAAAGAATATAATATAGGGGAAGAAAATGCCATTTTAAACAATATATATTGAAATGCCGCTACAAATCAATTCCGTTTTCACCAACAAAAATGTTCCGTTTTCAGTCTGATGCCCTGATTTAACTCTATATGATCGCTCGGCAGTTGATCTGCTAAATTACCCAACAAAATACTGCCTTAAAATATACACATTAAACCTGTCTCTAAAGGTACTTTATTCAACAAGCTACATTGTCAGCAGATTCCACTTGTGTTTAATATTACATAAAACTGAATTACGGCTACGTATATATAAATAAGTTGGGGTTTTTTTTCTTCTTCTTCTTCAGTTTTAGCTGACGCTAGCTGTTTAAAATGTTTGCAGTGAGCATTAGTTGTGGAAGAATACGTACACATATTTAAAGTCGACTCTACTATTGAAGGGATATTCCTCAGTTTGCTGCAATTTTTAACATGTCATTGACTAACAGAGACTTTTTAACGATTGTAATTGCATAATTAAAAAAAAAAAAAAAAAAAATTCTGCATAAAATATTAGTGGCTGTATATTAAACGTGTTTCTGATCGTTGTTATATTTTTACTAGGTTAAATTTCATTTTATTTTCTGAAAAAATTGAAGACAAAATCCAGTTTGGGCTTCCTACAAATATTAAGACGACCAGAAACACATTGGATATGAAAGTTTAATCGTAGAAATATTTTATCAGTCGGAAACATCTTACAATGCAGAAAACTCAGGAATGTCCCTTCAGCTATATAGTACCTTTAGATTGGATATACAGGCGCAGATCAAGGGTTGGTGAAGAGGTCTAGATTCCCTACTAATGATGAAAAATAATTTTAGAAATTTCCAACTTATTTTAAAGTGTATTCACCACTATTATAGGCCTACAACTTCCATTTAAGTAGTTGTTTGTAGACCCCCACACCCACATAGATACCCTCTTCAAAAGTCGTGGATCCGCGCCTGATATATAAACTTGTGAGGCGTGCGCTACAACAGCTTGCTCTGAATGTGCACGTAAAACCCTTATGACATGACATGACTTACTTCCGTTGAACACGTTCAGGAGTAGGAATATGAGTTCTTTGCTGCCGGGACCGACGAGGACGTTGTCGGGGTCAAGGTTAAGTAGGCCATCGTACCGGGCATGGAAGCTGCAGATTTCGTTCCGCAGCGCAGGAATACCTACAGGTGAAGTAACAAAGTTTAACGACAACACTAGAGCACATTGATTCATTAATTATCGGCTATTGGATGTCAAACATTTGATAATGTTTACATTATTATAAGTTATACACTGACCTATGAAGCGGGATGGGTGGGCAAGGGGGCATGTGCCCCCCCCCCCATTTCTTAATCCAGTAGCGATTGTTTATATATATTTATACACACACGCACGCACACACACACACACACACACACACATAGATACATATATATATACTGAACAAAATAAGAAACTTCCGCTAACTTTGCTTGAACATAACTTGATGAAAACAAACCGGGGGAATAATTGTTATATATGCGTTTAAAGAGTGTTCCATGATGCAGCGTTTGGTGCAAAAATCATGGCCATAGGTTAACAGAAACTGGGAGAAATTTTGACCAAGTGTGGTAGGGGTTAAAAAAAAACCCACCCACTTAATAACGGGTATGACCACCTCTTGAATTGACCACTGCAGTGCATCACAGGCGCATAGAATTGACTAAAGTGATGATTTCTGCCTGTGGAATATTGTTCCATTCCTGAATGAGCGCTTGACGAAGTTCGTTGACGTTAGCGGGTGGGTTGGAACGACGCCTCAATCGTCTGTCCAGACTATCCCAGACATGCTCGATGGGGTTGAGATCAGGACTTTTAGCGGTGTCTACAGTGTCTCTAGCTGTATGAGAGGTGGTATTATCATGCTGAAAAATCGAGTTGGCGTTGTTATGGAACAGAGGAATGACGTGATGAGCGAGAATGTCATCGCGGTAACGTTGAGCATTTAAATTGCCATCAATGACGACTAGTGGTGACGACTAGTGGTGAACTAGTGGTGAACGATAACCATGGGCAATGGCTGCCCAGACCATGACACAACCCCCACCCCCGAAACGATCTCGTTCAAGAAAACAACAGTCAGCATAGCGTTCATTTCTCCTACGGTAGACACGCACCCTGCCATCACCACGTTGTAAAGAAAATCTGGATTCATCCGAAAAAAGAACGGTATTCCAGCGTCGCCGTATCCAACGAGTGTGTACACGTGCCCAATTAAGACGATTTAGACAATGACGTTGCGTTAAAACGCATCCGACATAAGGACGTCGTGCATGTAAATCGTTCTCCCGCAGACGATTACGAACAGTTTGCCCACTGATTCGATTATTATGAAGCCCAGGTGTGTTAGCAGCAGTAGCAGTGGCAGTTTGGAATCGATTGCGCAAATGCGTGTTCATGATATAGCGGTCTTGACCACGCGTTGTAACACGCGGACGTCCACGACGTGGCAAGTCGTTGGTGCTTCCTGTCATTCGAAATCGTACGCGAAGATTTCGTATCGCTCGACTAGAACTCCCAACATGCCTTGCAACGTCTTCTGTCGACATGCCAGCATCAAGAATGCCAATCGCCCGTTCGCGTAAATTATTGGGTATTCTTGGCATACTAAAAATGCTACAATGTAAAAAACGTTAATTTTTTTACAAATTTTGAAGCGTTTTCGTTCACTTGACAACAATGTCAGTAAGACAAGTAAAACAAATTGACCGAATATTACACGGGACATGTCGAACCATGCATTCACGAGCAAATTGAATTTCACGTTGTCGACGATTAACAGTGCAAAAATAATCGATAAAATTCATGAATCCTGATAATACAGCTCAAGGCTAATACTACCTATATAATTTCATTACACAGTGAATTCTTTAACACAACAAATACTATATGTACAAATCGGAAGTTTCTTTTTTTGTTCAGTATATATATATATATATATATATATATATATATATATATATATATATATATATACCCAATACCCAATATCTATATATATATATATATATGTATGTATGTATGTATGTATGTATGTATGTATGTATATGTATATATACTGAACATCATTGAAAACGCACCACGGCCGTTGATATGCCAGTCCTGGTGCACTAGCTGACACGAGAAACGGCCCACCGACGGGGATCGATCTCAGACCGACAGCGCATCGAGCGAGCACTTTATCACTGGGCTACGTCTCGCCCCTGGTGTGGAAACAAAGTTCACAGTTCAAAATCATTTATTTCATACAAAGAAAGAAGAAGTGTTTTATTTAACGACGCACTCAACACATTTTATTTACGGTTATATGGACCATACAGATTTGGAGAGGAAACCCGCTGTCGCCACTACATGGGCTACTCTTTCCGATTAGCAGCAAGGGATCTTTTATTTGCGCTTCCCACAGGCAGGATAGCACAAACCATGGCCTTTGTTGAACCAGTTATGGATCACTGATCGGTGCAAGTGGTTTACACCTACCCATTGAGCCTTGTGGAGCACTCACTCAGGGTTTGGAGTCGGTATTTGGATTAAAAATCCCATGCCTCGACTGGGATCCGAACCCAGTACCTACCAGCCTGTAGACCGATGAACTGCCACGACGCCACCGAGGCCGGTTACATAAGACCTATAATAATAGTTGTAATGATGATAATAATAATGATACCTACATGTATAAGAAAGGACGGGAATGGTTTATTTAACGACGCACTCAACACATTTTATTTACGGTTATATGGCGTCAGACATATGGTTAAGGACCACACAGATATTGAGAGAGAGGAAAACCGCTGTCGCCACTTCATGGGCTACTCTTTTCGATTAGCAGCAAGGGATCTTTTATATGCACCATCCCACAGACAGGATAGCACATACTGCGGCCTTTAATGTACCAGTCGACCGGCCTCGGTGGCGTTGTGGTAGGCCATCGGTCTACAGGCTGGTAGGATCCCAGTCGAGAGTAGTATGGGGGCCTGTATGGCTTCATGACCTACTTTCCCGTGATCACGTGACCTTGGTAGGAGACAATGGGCTTGGTGTAGACAATAGGCTTGGTATAGACAATTAACTTGGTATAGACAATGGCCTTTGTGTAGGAAACAATGGCCTTTGTCTAGGAGTGTGCAGGTGTCTGACCTGGGTAGGAAACAATGGCCTTTGTGTAGGAAACAATGGCCTTTGTCTAGGAGTGTGCAGGTGTCTGACCTAGGTAGGAAACAATGGCTTTTGTGTAGGAAACAATGGCCTTTGTATAGATTGGTACAGGTGTATGGTCTCGGTAGGAAAACAATGGCCTTTGTGTAGGAAACAATGGTACAATGGCCTTTGTGTAGGAGACAATGGCACAATGGCCTTTGTGTAGGAAACAATGGTCTTTGTGTAGGAGACAATGACCTGGGTACAGGTGTGCGATCATGGTGTATTCAATTCAATGTATTGCATATTACCAAACAAACTGGTGTCAGCAAACAAATAAAAGCAAAGAAACAACAACAATTAATAATAACAATATGTACAGGCCAGGTGTAAGTCTGACGTTGGCTTTGGCTTCATTGTATAACGTCTACTGTGTTGTTGTATTTTTGTATTCACAGTGGACATAGACGTGAATGTTTTGTCACAGTGTTTTATTCTAGACACCCAAAATAATAGCCGTTAAAAGATTTCTCGTGGGGAAGGACTGTAACTGTTTGCTGACTGTTTGGTTGGTTTAAAGTGAGGCTTTCATGTCGCCAGACAAAATGCGTGTGTGTGATTTTCATTCATTTGTATTTCTTTAGCACATTGTCGACGTTTTCTTTGTTGCCGTCATTCAGCCATTCATTCAGCCATTCATCAATTCGCTTTATAATAGAGGAGTACTTTATCAGACCTCTTCATCAGCCCTCATACAAAGGCATTTTATTACGCCTCTCCGAGTGTTTATGAAACCAGGTGAACTGCAAAAGACATACCGACGCGTGCCCGTCTTAAGTAGCAGAATAAATTTGTTATGGTTTGCACACTGACCGTCAAAGTTTGTTTGTGTTTAGCGACATCACTAGAGGACATTGATTTATGAATCATCGGTTATTGGATGAAAAACATAATTTTGACAGTTTTAGAGATGAAACCCGCTACATTTTTTCCATGAGTAGCAAGTGATCTTTTATATACACAATCTCATACCCCTTATGGGGCCAGTATTTCATAATTAAATACAAACTTTTGTGTGTGTGTGTGCGTGCGTGCGTGTGCGTGCGTGTGTGTGTGTGTGTGTGTGTGTGTGTGTGTGAAACACTCCCAGCCCATTGCTATGGAGAAAGAACGCGTGACTGCAACACAGCTTTTTTTAGTTATGTCCTGAGTCCATGAGTGTGTCTATGGACGTGTCCCTATGGTAGTGACACTGGTAAAGGGTAATATGTTGGTAACGATGTTTTTTTGGGAGCTCGCACGATGAGATTTGTGCCTGGGAGGAGGGGCACTGGTCATACGTATCACACACATTCAAACATTCCTGTACCATATCTTTATGCGTCATAAGGTATATATGTAAAATAGTTTTGGAAAACTCGTCATTTGAGGTAGAACCTTCAGAGGAGCAACATGTCAGACCAGTACAAGTTATATGTACCCGACGTGGATAAGTGGACCCGTTTCTATAAACTGCAGGCAGAAGGTAAACTTCAACCTCATTTTCCAGTGCAACGTGGTGGAAAAAGTCAGATGATGTACAGTGTAGATCGATGTCTAGAACTGTATGACCCTACATGAAAAAAAGAAAAAGAGGAACAGAACAAGCCTCCGACACCCAAAGTCGTCATGGTGTCCCCAACACAACAGGTGGTAGAGCAAGCCAAGGCCGATCTGAAACGGAAACAACAACAACAACAACAAAGTGGTACGGGCTGGAAAGCCCCGAAACTGCAGAAGCATTTCTAAATAAACTATAAAAGGAACTATGTGGGTCAGATATGGTCATTTCATTTAGAGTCGTCATGCAGAGCACATGTTCAGAATGTGGTTTCACATTCTCTCGGAGAGACGCCATGTTAAGACATTTTCAACAAAAACATGCTAAAGGTCTACCACCACCACCACCACCACCACCACCACCACCACCACAGCACCACCACCACCACCACCACCACCACCACCACCACAGCAGCCACCACCACCACCACCACCACCACAGCAGCCGCCACCACCACCACCACCACAGCAGCAGCATCCCCTAAGATTGCTACATCCCTTCACCATGATCGTGTCGGGACCCACGTCGTGTGGAAAGACATTTTTGTTGTACAAACTGCTAAGGGATGGTAAAATCCAGCCGCCTCCTCAGCGCATCATCTGGCTTTACAAACGATGGCAACCTCTCTATGATACGATCAAAATGGTTGCTCGAGTGAAATTTGTTCAAGGCATACCCGAGAATTTGGAAAAGGATCATTATTTGGATCCCAGAGTCAGAAATCTCATCGTGTTGGACGACCTGATGTCTACAGCTGGAAAAGATTCTCGTATCACCGACCTGTTCACAGAAGGAAGTCATCACAGAAACCTCTCTGTGATTGCCATCAACCAGAACCTCTATAACAGCAAAGACCCGACACAGAGAAGAAACTGTCATTACCTGGCACTGTTCAACAACCCCATCGACAAGCAGCAAGTCCTAACCTTGGCACGGCAGATGTATCCGGAAAATACTGGTCATTTCATGCAACGGTTTGAGGAAGCTACCCACAGGCCCTACGGACATCTCTTGGTGGACTTGAAACCGACCACGCCCGAACATTGGCGCCTTCGACCTAATGGTTTAGAGACGGGGCCGTCCGGATGGTATATAAGCACGAGCGTAACGGCGAATGTCTCAGAAGAGTTTCAACCACCGTCGGAGAAGGAGCTCTACGAGCAAATCATGCAAAGAAACGCATTCAAGAGAAAACTACCAGGCATACCCGCCTACGAAAGTGACGACGAAGAAGAAGAAGATGAGGTAGAGCCCTATCTGAAAAAGGTCAAGAGGATGCAGTCTTGCGATACGTGCGGTCTGGTCTTTAAAGACGGGAGTGACTTGCAGCGACACGTGAAAACGTGCGAGGAGGGAAATGAAGAGCCGTCGTCCGATCTGGAAAACGAAGGCGTACGTCTGATGATCGAGCGTGAATTCGACATCAATCGTGACTATTTCGAAAGCAAGAGGAAACGCTACGAAGAAAAAAACATGTCCCAAGATGCCATCGAAAGAAACATGAAGACATTGCAATGGAAGTTATTTAAAGACACGTACTCTCGCTTTCTGACGTATATGCATTACTTTGACAAAGGCCCCAACACGAGAAAAATTCTACAGTTTGTGAATCCAGACAGAGATCTCAGACCTCAGATTCGTTCTAAATTAAATCAGTATCGTTCATGGATTGGCGAATATTTGGACGAACAAGACGACGACGATACCGACGATGAGGACGACGAAGATGAACAGAAATGAGCACTCATATTATTCACGTGTCACCCTTAAGGCCTCTCGATGTAACCCAATGTGTGTCCATTGCATGTGTAGTTGTCTATAGTGATTGTAATTTAGAAATTAAAAATGAAAAACCAGCCCATTGCGTTTTTTTGTGTTTTTTACTCTATGACTAGATTTGTGATTGGATATTTCTACCCCGCTACTTTATAGTAGCAAGAGCTGTATGTACAGGACAGCACATACCACTGCCTTTGATATACCTGACATAATGCACTGGTTGGCTATAGACTATTTGGCCATCGATGGGGATCGATGCTAGATCGAACACTGTATTTACCCATTTGGTAATTAAAAAGCCCTGTACGAAGGCTAGTACTCTAGAGAAATTTTCTGTTTAAAAATGCAGCTATTTCCCTTTGGTTAACACGTACTACTTGTTAAACCCATGGCGGCGCGCGTGTCGCCGACTTACACTAATGGATTAATCACGTGTGACATCTCTCTCTCCCTCTCTCCCCCCCCCCTCTCTCTCTCTCTCCCCCCCCCTCTCTCTCTCTCTCTCTCCCCCCCCTCCCTCTCCTCTCCCTCCCTCTCTCTTTCTTTTCTCTCTCTCTCTCTCTCTCTCTCTCTCTCTCTCTCTCTCTCTCTCTCTCTCAACCATTGCGTTTGTTTTTTGTGTATTCTACTCTATAACTAGATTTGTGATTTAATATTTCTGCCGCTACTTTATAGTATCAAGAGTTGTGTGTACAGGACAGCACATACCACGGCCTTTGATATACCAGACATAATACACTGGTTGTCTATAAAGGCTTGTAGTCTTGGGAAATACTCGTGTCTAAAATGTAGTTAAAAGAGCATAGGTTAGGTTGGAGCGTTGAGTTGCAGTCACGCATTCTTTCTTCATAGGAATGGGCTGTAGTGTTTCACACACACACACACACACACACACACACACGCACGCACACACACAAAAGTTTGTATTTAATTATGAAATACTGGCCCCATAAGGGGTATGAGATTGTGTATATAAAAGATCACTTGCTACTCATGGAAAAAATGTAGCGGGTTTCCTCTCTATAACTGTCAAAATTATGTTTTTCATCCAATAACCGATGATTCATAAATCAATGTCCTCTAGTGATGTCGCTAAACACAAACAAACTTTGACGGTCAGTGTGCAAACCATAACAAATTTATTCTGCTACTTAAGACGGGCACGCGTCGGTATGTCTTTTGCAGTTCACCTGGTTTCATAAACACTCGGAGAGGCGTAATAAAATGCCTTTGTATGAGGGCTGATGAAGAGGTCTGATAAAGTACTCCTCTATTATAAAGCGAATTGATGAATGGCTGAATGAATGGCTGAATGACAGCAACAAAGAAAACGTCGACAATGTGCTAAAGAAATACAAATGAATGAAAATCATCACACACGCATTTTGTCTGGCGACATGAAAGCCTCACTTTAAACCAAACAGTCAGCAAACAGTTACAGTCCTTCCCCACGAGAAATCTTTTAACGGCTATTATTTTGGGTGTCTAGAATAAAACACTGTGACAAAACATTCACGTCTATGTCCACTGTGAATACAAAAATACAACAACACAGTAGACGTTATACAATGAAGCCAAAACCAACGTCAGACTTACACCTGGCCTGTACACATTGTTATTATTAATTGTTGTTGTTTCTTTGCTTTTATTTGTTTGCTGACACCAGTTTGTTTGGTAATATGCAATACATTGAATTGAATACACCATGATCGCACACCTGTACCCAGGTCATTGTCTCCTACACAAAGACCATTGTTTCCTACACAAAGGCCATTGTGCCATTGTCTCCTACACAAAGGCCATTGTACCATTGTTTCCTACACAAAGGCCATTGTTTTCCTACCGAGACCATACACCTGTACCAATCTATACAAAGGCCATTGTTTCCTACACAAAAGCCATTGTTTCCTACCTAGGTCAGACACCTGCACACTCCTAGACAAAGGCCATTGTTTCCTACACAAAGGCCATTGTTTCCTACCCAGGTCAGACACCTGCACACTCCTAGACAAAGGCCATTGTTTCCTACACAAAGGCCATTGTCTATACCAAGTTCATTGTCTATACCAAGCCTATTGTCTACACCAAGCCCATTGTCTACACCAAGCCCATTGTCTCCTACCAAGGTCACGTGATCACGGGAAAGTAGGTCATGAAGCCATACAGGCCCCCATACTACTGTCGAGGCAAACTTCAAAAAAACAAACAAACAAACAAAAACCAACAAAAAAACAAGCGCCATTCAACACCCTTTATCTTCACTACAAACATCAGAAATATTTAAAATATATTCTAATATTTGTTTTCATTCCCTGAGCTAGTACGGATCTAGAATTTTCAAAAAATTGTGAAATTACGTGTTCAGGTACGTTTTCATGGCAATTTAGTTTAGGGTTGAAAATTAGTAGTCGCCCGGTGTTTTTGTTTTTTTCCCACAGATTTATTTTTCTTTCGATATTTGTTTTATTAGTTACCTTCTACTATAGCATTTACAATATTCATATTAAACGTACACGTGTGTGCTTCGTCTATAGGAGGACAGCCACTCCCGAGAAAATCCTTTACTGGAGATTTTACCCTCTTGCTATATACAAAGGTTATTTCATCCCTCTTGCATCTCCATAAAGAGGACTGCCACCTCGTACTAGTTTATATACTACAGCACGCGCAATTCTACAAACACTTGCGCCCACGACAGGCGTGCGCTACAACAGCTTGTTCTGAATGTGCACGTTAAACCCTATGACCTGACCTAATTCTACCGTTATTCTTGTTGTACTGCATTATTTTTTTACTTCATAGGCAATGCAAGTCAAGGTGCATTACTTGGCTGTTCTAGCATTTTGTCTTCACCCCTACTCTGTATTAAAAATGACATTTAATATGTATAAGTTAATGGTAATTTGCAAAGAAACATTTTAATTTATGCTGGACTTCTTTTTTTAAAACAATGTTATTTAAGTTGGTATGGGATTAAAACTTAAGAAAAAGTTTTTATATGAATTTTAACTTTATTCATTATGAAGTTGCATGCCAATTCATTGGGGTTTTTTTTTAAGCAAACAGACTATATACGGGGAGCACATGCTTATTATTCAAGAAAGAACATTCTAATTTTCATTTTGGCTGCGCAGTTAAATTTGAATGTGATAATTGGAGGGCTAGTTGAATTTGACAAGGGCTAGTAAATTTTTTCTTCAACTGGCCCTGCTGGCGACCACCGTTTTTATGTTAATTTTCAACCATGATACACACACACACACACACACACACACACACACACACACATACATACATATAGCAGCAGATTATATATATATATATATATATATATATACACACGCCTCACTCGAGGTCAGAATCATAGAGCGAAGTCACTTCTCTCTCAAACTTTAGAGAGGGCGAAGTTTTTAACCACAGGGAGACTTGAATTTTTAATCCCCCCTCAAAAAAAAAAAAAAAACGTAAAAAGAAGTTATCTTAATACAGGTGCAACTTTTACAATCTGGTTTTTTTTGTTGTTGTTGTTTGTTGGGTTTTTTTTACCAGTCTGTACTGCTAATTGATGGATATGCGCTCTATAGTTTGTTTGTTTTTTTAAATCACCTTTCCACGTGTCGCCTTCTTTACAAATCCCCTGCGCGTGCTGTAACATTCTCTTTGAGAATGGCCAATACAGCACAAAATTGAAGTTTTGAGTAAAATTCAGTTTCCGTAAAATTCTGTGATATTTGTGTTTTTGCACAGTTCTTTACACTGTTTTTGTTTAAATCTTGAATTTTTATATTGATGTTGATCATCACTTTATTTATTTGCATTACCACAGTTTGACACCCAATAGCCGATGTATTTTTCGTGCTGGGGTGTCGTTAAACATTCATTCATTCATTCATTCATTTATTCCTTCTTTACAAATAATGAAATGTAATTGAAAAGCACTAATTTAACCGTTTGGAATTCATTCTCTCACAAGTTTGTCTTCTCTTTTCATTTAAAGGAAAGGTGTAGGCTGGCTCTAATGCCAAATTAAACAAATATGGAGCCTAAAATGAAGAATGATGCAATAAAATGTTTAATATGTTAACGTGTTTAGGATTAATTGACAATATTAACACGGTTTCTATTTTACGCGCATGGATAAAATAACTACGCGAAAAGCCGCGTGCATTGGCTGTGACGTAGCACGTGAACAGCCAGCCAGTAAACAATATGTGAAACCATGTGCTTTTTGATAGATTTGTTTACATTAGCGCTTTGATCAATGGCTTACCAACCGTTTATGTTTGAGCCCGAACGTTCCGAACATGATAGTGAGTCGGACTTCGACATAGGATTATCTTCAGGCGATGAATTGGAAGAAAATGTCGAAAATATTGCGCGATTGGGAAACCGAGATTGGTGTTTGTGTGGCAACTGCAGACCAATGGACACGGTAAAAGAAAGTATCTGTTGTTTAGAAGTAGACCAAATCGGCGACAAAATGCAAACCACCAACTTGCAGTGCATTCTAGAACATTATGATTTCCCGATTATATGTTTGTATCCAGAAGTGCTCAGGACAGCCCTCGTAGCCAGAGCCGACATACGACGCGATGACTACACAGAACCAGTACCAAATAGGTATGTAGCTTACTATGGTCCGTACCACAGGGAACGCCCTTTTTCATACTATACAATTTACTACAAGTTATTTATTTCTGAACCGATTGGTTTGTAAATTTGCACACAAAAATAGTAAAAAAAAAATGTTATTTTTAAAACGCTTTTACCTTTCTTCTTAGGTCAAACCAAACAGCAATTACTGAATTAGCCCCATTTTTGTTTTAAATTCAAATTTTGGTACATTTCCTTGAAAATTATTAAAATGTGGTCGATTTATGTAATCTTTTATTACTTAAAGACTAAATATGTGCTTTACATACATTTTTATATACTAATTTATTGTGAAACATCTATATTGACCTTGTAACACCGGAGCCTGGCGATCTCGCCCCGTGTCGATCTCGCCCGGGGCGACTTCGCCAGGACTTATTTTCATCGTTAGGCGAAGTTATCATACATATTAGACTTGCTAGAAGACATATATTACAACATATATTATAGTATATATCTACTGTCATTATCAGCATGTTTTTGTGCCAAAACTACAGGGTTATACCACTTATACTACTAGTTTTGTGTTGGGACACGCTGTGGTGAGATCGCCATATTTACTTCCGTGTTGCATGTCTGTTTAGCGAAGTCGCCAGTACATTATAACTCAACAATATTCAGTTACAAGCTGTTTTATGTTTACTTCATTAAGTAAATACATGTGCAGTAGTCATGTTTTGATTTTCTTGTTGTAAAATGTAATACATTGGTAGTTTACATTTCTGACGATTTCACTTGCAAGCCGGGGCGAGATCGCCAGGATTTTCCAACGGAGCCTGGCGATCTCGCCCCGTGTCGATTTTGTTTTTTCTTGTTTAAGTTTACAGTTTATTATAATAAATACACGTAAAGTACACATTTATGGTTTGTTTCATCATGTAATGTAACATTTTTTAAGTTTACATTTCTTATTATTTCACTTTTTCAGGCTGTGGCGAGATCGTCAGGATTTTCTCAGTGTAGCATTTTTATGTTGGTGAAGTTGTCACACGGTACTACGCAACTATTTGTCATAAGTGCACACTTTGATGTTCAATTTGGTATAATAAATATATGAACAAGACAACATTCATTTATTGTTTTGTTTTTATTGAACAGAACAGAGTGTTTTGTGACAACATAGTTCTTTCTCCGAAGATTATGTACCCATATATACTTTGGTACGTTTTCTCTCTCGCCTGTATCGAGTAATACCCAATGCCTTTGACCCTTCTTGAGTCATTACTACAGTTGACAGCTGCACAAAGGACCATTTTCCATTCATAGAAACGCGATTTCTCGCGAACAAAGATGTAATAACAATTAACTTAATCGATGATAAGAGCTTCCATTATGCGGCCATTACGTGTTTTCCCCACATGGCTGTTTCACCTGTGACGTCACGCATGACTGTTGTAGTGTTACAAAAAGAAGAGTTCCGTTTTTTACTTTCGTACACGGTTGAGCTCGTTTTTAAATATAAATATATATTTTTTTAATTTATATATAATTTTCCCTTATACTTTGTAAGGCTATTAATCCATTTTATATGAAGCCCTGTACGCTCCAGTACCCCTTTAATAATTACTCCAAGCAGAGTATTGTCCTAGTAGATTAATCTACCACGGTCAAGCTTAGATTACCCAGAGGCAATTAAATGCGTTCCACAGTCACAGTTTCTTAATGGATACACTGTGAAGTTGGCAGACTGAATGGGCACTAGTATCCATGAAGGTGTGGAAATTGCTTATCTGCTGCACCTTGTCACTGTTGTTTAAAATAAAAACTTTTTTTAAATATAGAATTTATGTACACTGCCCGCTTAACACGGGCACTTTAGCGACTTGGGGATCCAGTTTAAGTGGCCGCTGGGTGTGTAGGACAGGTCACTGCATATTATGAGTGCATGTAAATTAAAAACCCGCTACGACATGTTTGCCTGTATTATTTTATAATTTCGACATATTTTTTGTATGTTGATTTTATTTATTATGACAGTCTACGTAAACTAGTTAATTACTCCCTGCATTTTTTTTTTCACATCGATGTCTGCTGCTCCAAACGAATATTTTTGTTCAATGTATTTTCTGGTGGAGCATGACCGTAACTCTCTAAAAAAATTAACTCAACATAGTCTAGATCCCCACCCTTGTACAATTACCAGCACATTCGCCTGACAATACGCTTCAACAGTCAGTAGCACGTTTAGGCCTACTATTAGTGCCAGACACGGGTGTTGTCTGCGCTAGACCGTCTGTGAGCCTGTTGCTTGAGTTTGTGGAGCCAGTCTCTCTTCAAACTCTCAGACATTCACACGTAATTATTATGTATGAATAGGTGTTCATCGAGTTCTTCACCATTCATCCGTGACTGTGTACATTGTAAGTGATAACTATTTTTAAAAAGCGACACAGATTTTGCCTTACGGTGACTGGCACAGCGAAGTCAGGCTAGTCAGAGCGAAGTTTGGGCTCACTCCGCCCGGTCATCGGCTATTGGATGTCAAACATATGGTCATTTTGACAGTCATAGAGAGGTTACCCGCTACATTTTTTTCCATTAGTAGCAAGGGATCTTTTATATGCACCATCTCACAGACAGGATAACACATACCACGCCCTTTGATATACCAGTCGTGGTGCACTGGCTGGAACGAGAAATAGCCCAATGGGCCCACCGACGGGGATCGATCCCAAACCGACCACGCATCAAGCGAGCGCTTTACCACTGGGCTACGTCCCGCCCCTCAAAAAATAGAAACAATTCCTATCAGTATTTTGTCGCTAGCTCGGCTACATGAATCTGTCGCGCCGTACACGTGCGGTTGCAGCAACTGAAATCAAGATTTCTAAAATAATCGCTCGCGTCCTGTTAGGATACAGCTTAACTTTCATTTCGAAATATACGTTAACAAGTTGCATCAATTTGTGGTATGCATGTAAAATGGCTGGTCACGGAGCCACGACAAAAAAAGCGTTTGTTTTCAGTCATACCAATGTATTTATAATAAATAATACATGGCAACAATTGTAACAAAATTGAAGCCGACTGCTAATCAGCGGTTATTGGATGGCAAACGCACAGTTATATCGACACTTGGTCACAGATGAAATCCGCTGTTTCCACATGACTACTCTTTGCAAATAACAGCAATGGATATTTATGTGCACTTCCCACATCCCACAAACAGAATAACACACACGATGTCCTTTGATGGATCAGTTATGGATCATTGGTTGGGACGGGAAATAATCAAACGTGTCCACTGAGGAGGATCGAACCTTCAGCAAATGGAACCTCAGACAGATGTCCTTGCTACGTCCCGCTCCCTAACTTGCATAAGATATATCATTTCATTGTATAAATGGTATAAATGCAGTCTTGTTGTAGTTTCCTCGGGTGCTGTTGGGCGAATAATGTTGCAACCTCGTTCACATCTAGAATCATAATGAATCGTCGTTAGGAGCGCCAAATTAGAAAGGCGCTCCTGTCCCATAGAAGTACGCATGTATGATTTATGTATGTATGTATCTATGTATGTAGTCGTCGGATGGTGCTATTTAAAGCATTAATACATTGTTATTATTTAACCATACCGCTATAACCGATTTGGTGATTGAGGAGTCCGACGGGTAGCAAACCCGGCTACGTTATCCCGGTCATTTCGACAAGGACTTTTATATGTAAAATCCGATTTTTTTTATTTTTTTACGTTTGTGCGGAACTCTCAATCCTGTGGGGGGGGGGGGGGGGTCGTCCGATCCCCCGACACCCCCCCCCCCCAGCTACGGGCTGACGATCCCCGCCCCCCCCCCCCACGTCACTGAGTGAAGCTAATATTTAAATAATCAGATTCAGAACCCCCCCCACCCCCCCCCCCCCACACACACACACACCACCTCCTTAAACGATGGGCCTCTTACGACACAACTGGTTCTACGGCTTACCTGAGACCGGCAGATAGGCATTTTGTCCCGCGTTCTTCTTCAGCGCTTCCACAGCGACTTCGATCACAGGAAACGGCGATTGGCCGAATCCGAAATGGTAAATAGTGGTTCCTTCATCCATCATGTGTTTGATTTCTTCGTTGAACGCCAAATTGGAAGCGCCGCTATAGTCCGACAGATCGGGACGAAGTAACGACGACATTTTCGAACCACACCTAGTGAGAGCGTGAATGGATGTATGAGCTTTGCGCGTATAGTATTTATAATATAGTTATATATTATGAATGTTTCTGCTATATGGCCTTGGGTTTTTTCCATAGGCTGACATAATGGATAGTTTCTCGAACGCTGGGTATATCACTGGTAGTACAATGCCACTGGGTATACAGGTGAACTGTTGGGGTATACTCGCTACAAAAAAGTAATGCCTACCTACTTCCAGGGATGAAAGTTCGCCGCCTTTCGGCGCCTTTTGTTGCGCCAAATGTTTTGTTTTTTAAATCCGCCCCTTTTCAACTTTCATTCGTTCCGCCTAAAATTTCCGGAGTTTAGATCCAACTTTAGATCTAACATGGCTACGCCCATTGTGGCCGCAATGGTGGTATTGTTTGCGAATGCGAGTAGGTTCGCAAAATCGGTCAACCTGGTTTTGCCGTTTGTGCTTGGTGCAATGACAGGGTGAAATACGGCGGAAAAGGCAAATCACACTTGAAAAAGCATGCGAGTAAAAACCAGCAAGTCTACGCCAGCGCGTTCTCGGCCAAAGACATATCCATAATTTGGTAAAATTATTTCAGCCCTTTTTGGGAAAAGTCACTTTCATCCCTGTACTTCGTATTTGGAAATGAAGGGAATGTTTTATTTAATGATGCACTCAACACATTTTATTTAAGGTTATATGGCTTTAGACATATGGTTATGGACCCCACAGATATTGATAGAGGAAACCCGCTGTCGCCACTTCATAGGCTACTCTTTTTGATTAGCAGCAAGGGATCTTTTATATGCACCATCCCACAGACAGGATAGCACATACCACGGCCTTTGGTGTACCAGTCGTGGTGTACTGGCTGGAGCGAAAAATAGATCAGTGGACCCACTGACAGAGATCGATCCCAAACCGACCGTGCATCAAGCAATCGCTTTACCACTGCGCTACGTATTGCCCACTTCGTATTTGTGTTTAGTTACTAAGCAACTGATGCTACGGTGGGATTGCAGTAGTAGCAGTAGTGGTAGTAATAGTAGGATATGTTTGTAGTAGAACATGTTAGTAATTGGGTACGGTTATAGAATATATCCACCACCTAAGTACAACCATTTACTGTACACTAAATAACGAATCTGTAATTTTCGATAATTTTAACTACTCTAATGATTACTAAAATTTTAAATAAAGCCAATAGCCTGTTCAGACGTTAGTACATATTTTTAGCGATCATAATGTTTCCGAATCGGTCATTTTACATCGTCAGCCGCCATTTTGATTGTCGACTTCTTACAAATGCTACGCTATGCCGTGACAATTTTAACATTATTACAGTCTTAGAAAGGAATTCCGCTACATTTTTTCATTAGTAGCAAGGGATCTTTTATATGCACCATTCCACAGACAGGATAGCACATACCACGGCCTTTGATACATCTGTCGTGAAGTACTGGTTGGAACGAGAAATAGCCCAATAGTAATATTTAATTCTGAGTAGAATAATGGAAATACCCGGTGAAAAGGTTTCAGGCCAGCTCATTTTACCCAATGGGGTGGACGGGGATCGATCTTATACTGACTGCGTATTAGGCAAACGCTTTATCACTGAGTTACGTCCTGCCGTAGTAGTTGTAGTTGTAGTAGTAGCAGTAGCAGTAGCAGTAGTAGTAGTTGTAGTAGTAGTTGTAGCAGTAGCAGTAGCAGTAACAGTAACAGTAACAGTAGCAGTAGTTGTAGTAGTAGTAGTAGTTGTAGTTGTAGTAGTTGTAGTAATAATAGTAGTAGTTGTAGTAGTAGTAGTAGGCCTAGTAGTAGTGGCTGAAGCAGTGGCAGTGGTAGTGGTAGTAGTAGTAGTAGTAGTAGCTGTAGCAGTAGGAGTAGTAGTAGTAGCTGTAGCAGTAGGAGTGGTAGTGGTGATAGTAGTAGTAGTAGTTGTAGTAGTAAACTACATTATGGGATGGTAACAATTTAACGTTGTTTAAACCAGTAATTATTAAAGGGTGGGGTGTAAATCAGTTGTGACGCGCTCGCTCGAGTTCGCAGGATCAACCACCCCCTCCCCACTGGGGGTAGGCTGGGGGGGGATGGGTCCGGACGGACCCCCCCACCCCGCAAAAACTACAGTTCAGCATTAAGCATAAGTGTACGGGTTCTCATTTTTGTTGGGGATGGGGGGGGGGGGGGGGGGGGGGGGGGCAGACTGGTTTTTGACTGAATTAAACGAAAATGTCCGAATCCGGATAACAATATTTATTCATATTTGCATTACAACCAAACAGCTATATAGGGTTACAAACAAATCACTATGCATTTTTACATGGATTACGACTAATTTTGAGGGAAGAATGATGGATATACATGGTAAAAAGGTCTCATGTTAGCACATTTTGCCGGAATATCTAATCTAATTAAAATTAGCTCCACTATTACATGTGGATCTAACAGCAGCCAGTTGGAGCTCATGTCCATCAATCAAAACCTTACTTGCAGAATCATGCCAGTGATTTAAACATAATTTGAAAACATTCCGAATTATCCTGAGGGTATACGACATGTTTCGTGTGAATTACGAATGCCTTAGAACATGTTTTATTTTATAAAATAAATAATTTGTAATGTAAAACTGAAGACTGATTTAGTTGGGGGGTTTTCAATAAATAAATAATTTGTAATGTAAACTTGAAGACTGATAACCCATCCCGTACGTATTGGTATGGTTCGCTGTACTGCGGCCACTAAAATAGACTCGCCCGATATTTTTAGAATTTGTATGCTCCCAAATAACGTTATAAAAGGCGAAGTGTGATTGGTCAATATTTAAATTAATATCCCTCCTGCCCCGGAACCACCCACTGGTTATGTCAAGATGCTGGATCCGGGGCAGGCGTGCCTGAACCTTTATTCAATATGGGCACATAAATAGAGTTCCCAGTTCCCAGTAAATTATTATTTACAGACGAAATGTTACCTGGACATTGGAGTCTATGCAGTGTTGTTAGCAATCTGATTAAAATTAGTTCTACTGGTCAAGTAAGGCATTCATAATTCACACGAAACATGTATACCCTACAAAAATGGGAGCCCATACGTCTAAGAGTGTGTGTGTGTGAGAGAGAGAGAGAGAGAGAGAGAGAGAGAGAGAGAGAGAGAGAGAGAGAGAGAGAGAGAGAGAGAGAGAGAGAGAGAGGACACCTCTTAGGCTACTCCTACGGATAAAGCATCACGGGACATTTACATAAACTTGGTCATAGATACACCACATGACATGCCAGTCGTGAGTTCCACTATGAATCTAATGGACCCTTTTGTTTACATTTTAGCTTAACATATGTGAATAGCCTAATACCATAAGCGTACGAGACGAGGCAGGGCAACTGCCCCCCTAGTGCTGGAGCAAAACCTTAAATTCGAGCAAAACTTACAGGCTAGTTTTGCCCGGATTAAACGAAAATTCCCGCATCTGGGAATTTTTTTTTTTTAAATCATATTAACATTACTACCAATTAAACACTTAGGGTTGCAAACGAATCACTACTAATTTTTACACGGATTACAACCAGTTTTGAAGGTAGAATGGTGGAATACATGTTGAAAAGGTCTCAGGTTAGCACATTTTGCCCGAATATCTGTATAACTTTTGTTCGAATTTGAAGTTTTGCCCCGTCTCGTACGCTTATTGCACACACACACACACACACACACACACACACACTCTCTCTCTCTCTCTGTATGTGTGTGTGTGTGTGTGTGTGTGTCTCTCCGTCTCTTGGCCAAATATCGAAATAACCATATTTCAAACACCAGTCATCGTTTGCAAATATTTCTTTCCTTTTCGGAGGCGGACGTAGTCCAATAGTATATATAGTACTCGCCTGATTCGCCGTCGCTGGGCCCACAACTGGTGTAACAAGGGCCGTGGTATGTACTATCTTGCCTGTGGTATGCTACATATAAAAGATCCCTTGCTGCTAATCGAAAATTGTAGTCTATTGCTTGGCGGCAGCGGATTCTTCTCCCAATATCTGTGTGGTCCTTAACCATAATTATGTCCGACGCCATTTAACCATAAATAAAATGTGTGAGTGCGTCGTTAAAGAAAACATTCCCTCACTCCCTACACGACTGGTATATATCAAAGGCCGTGGCATGTGCTATCATGTATGTGTGATGGTGTATATAAAAGATCCCTTGCTACTAATGGAAAAAAATGTAGCGGGTTTCCTTTCTAAGACTATATGTTGAAATTATGTTTGACATCCAATAGCCGATTATTAATAAATGAATGTGCTCTAGTGGTGTCGTTAAACCAAACAAACTTTCTCCCCCCTTTCCTTTGCTAAAAACTAAATAATTACGTTGACAGAAATTTGTTTGAGCAGTATAAGCTTGCGTCAAGAAGTTTAAGTAAACAATATTACATACGTCATTGTTTAGTGGGTGTTTCTCTGAAAGGTCACTCACACAGGGTGTCACCTTTAGAAGTGGTCACGGGAGTTGTGTGACATAGGTTCAAATAACACACGAGATAAGTCTTTGCTCTATTCTACGCCTTTGTGTGTTCTCATTTAGATGCGTTTAAAATTACACAAGTGCTTGCTTGAAATATTGCTGTCCAGACGGGTCTCGGTGGTGTCGTGGTTATTAGCTACCGGACATAAGGCTGGTAGGTACTCGGTTCGCAGCCCGGTACCGGCTCCCACCCAGAGCGAGTTTTAACGACTCAATGGGTAGATGTAAGACCACTACATCCTCTTCTCTCTCACTAACAACTAACAACTAACCCACTGTCCTGGACAGACAGTCCAGATAACTGAGGTGCGTCCAGAACAGCGTGCTTGAACCTGAATTGGATACAAGCACGAAAATAAATTGAAATGAAATGTAAAGATCATCTTGGGCCGGTAGATATTAGTGCCTATATCGGTCCGACGACGGACCAGCAGTGATTTTGTATTTATGCTCACACCTTTGAGTAAAATATATCTACATAAAATATTTGTTAAACTGATTCCACCACAAATCCAAATCATTATAAACCACAACCGTAAATTTTTTTGGAAATTATTTTCTATTGGTTGCAGGTCCGCAGGAAACGGGGGGGGATGATGATGATGGGTGTCCTACTAATATGTATATGTATATATATGTTACAATCAATGTGTAAAACCAGGCAATCTGTAGAATGCCTGAAAATTTCAGGCAATCTATAAAGTAACTGATTCACTCAAGCAATCTGTATATTGCCTAAATATTTCAGGCAATATACACATTGCCCGACTTTTCAAGGTAATTTCTAGACATATTGCCTGAAATGAAAGATCCACCATTCACTGAAATTGTTGTAAAGGTAAACACACCTAGTGACAAAATGCAATATTAGTTAAAATTATGTAATTTATTTCAAATAAAAATCTCAGCAAAGACATTCTCCAAAAACAAAACACTGACGAAAAGCTTGACATCAAAGGAATTAAGATTCAAAATATTGCTTTTAATCTCATACTGTCTTAATCTGTTAATTCTATACTTTGAAAGAATAATCGTAACGGTTAATTACCTTAAAATAGATTGTTTTTTCAATGGATTAGAAGCCCGCTGAACATGCATTCATGATAACTTTTCATGTTAACCTGTCTTAATCTATTAATTCTATACTTCTATCAAAAGAATAATCGTTTGATGCTAGCATGTCTTAATATGGTATATGAATGTTTTTGCAACGGATTAGAAGCCAGGGTAAAGGTGTTTCTCCATAAATACAGTATGGATAGGCAGAATCCATTAGCAAACAGGCATTCGGTATGGGTATGGGTATGGGTAACTATATTTACGTGCCCCTATCCACGAAGGTTCAGGCACGCCCACTACGGAATTAGCCTCTGACTTCGCCAGTGACTGACTCCGGAGCAGGGGGGGGGGGGGGTAAGTTTGAAGTGGGCGGAATTTGGAAAAAAGCCATTTAGTAAGCGCGGACCGAATAGCAGACACTTCATAAACAAGAAGTAACACCGAGTGGGAGCCGTGTTCTGATTGGCTGAATTTCGATTCCTCGGTGAAGCCTGTTTTTTACCTAAGTCTACAAAGAGTACTGCATACCGATACATGTCTGGACTCTAAAATTTTAGCCAAAAAAGGTTAAGACTGCTCGGCCGAAAAGTTTTAAGGTGATTTTGAGCAATTGAACGGGCGCCAAAATAAAATGCGTTAGACTATTTATAAAAAAATAACATAAGAATTTTGAACTGCGTTCCAAAACATTTAAAGTCTAACTAGCCCAATAAAAGAGGTTAGTACTCACGGAGGTAAAGGTTGACTAGGGGGAGGAGAGCCACACCCTGGTGTCCAGATGGGGGATCAGCTGGTGAATATCCGGCTTCGCTAGCAGTCTAGTGATCACAGGATACTGTTTGCGGAACACCTTCTTCATCAGGCGATGAATCGATATGTTGTCCATCTCGGCAAACAGTAGAGCCTGGCTGTAGCGGTTGTCCAGGTGATGAGTAATACTCACAGCCGACCTCCCATCCTTAAAGGTCACCGGGTGCATCTCGTATTCGCCGTCTGTGTTGGGGATATCCTCAAAGTTCCGGCAACGGGGCGCTGCCAAGAGGTGCTTGGTGTCCAGGACGTCGACGACAGCGCACTTGGAGAAACGGCGGTCCAGTTTTCCGTGCAGAGTCCAGGAGTACATGGATTCGCCGGACTCTGCACCTTCTGGTGGTGGCGGTGGTTGTTTCGGTGGAGTTCTGGAAGTTGATATAGGGGTCGCCACCTCAGCCTTGCGTTTCCCAACAGCTCCTTGTCGGTCCGGGATAGCCATTGGTGAAACCGGTAGGATCGGCGACACGTCAATGCTATCCATAGTGTGGAGAGGCGAAGTGCTGGAACGAGCCGGAGTCCTAGTAGTGCTAGCCTCGTCTCGGACCGCCTCCGGAGCGGGAGCTGGGCCGGTCGGAACTGGCTTCCCTTCCTTCAATCCGGTGGAAACTCCAGGCGACGGCGAAGCAGAAGGAGCCGCTGCCGGTGGTTTAGCCACCGGGGTTGGCCCCCCCCCCGAACCGTTCCTGGCGGGTTTCTCCTCTTCTTCCTCGTCCTCCTAGTCTTGGTTGGGACCGGGTCGCCGTACACCAAAGTCACGGTTGCCCGTGACCCGGTGTACGCGACGCGGTACTCCAACAACATTCCATAAGTTGCTATCAGTCCCCCCAGGTGGGGGGGGGGTAACTCAAGAGAGCACGGACACACGTCTGACTTCATCTCAAACAAAATTGGAATGCGCAACTGAAAATAGGCATTCCGTTTTTGTCTTCAGCGGGAGAGGTCTATCTATACAATTATCCAGTTTATTAAAGCCTTGAGCTCTTTTACTTTAAATATATTAGTATACCACCATTGGACAAGAGTAAGTCATTAGCCACTGTATTTCCATTGTATTTCTTTTGCAGGCTCCGTTCGAGGATTGAGAATTCCTATTTTTATTGCTTACGATTACGTCCTCTGACCGCCCTTGCATTAAGATACTAATGGCCGCCTTTTGTTTATTTTGAGTAGTCTATTGTAATTAACTCTTAATTATTGTTTTGTAGTAGTGCCAGCTACTATCTAAGACAGTATTGATTGTTATACTGTACTATTATAATATTTAAATAAATAAATCTCAATAGGAAGACTTTGTAAAATTAAAAGAATAAAATAACAATAAACCACAACTTGACCTTTATCCGCCATGACAGCCGCCATGTTGGAATCAGTATTAAATACATCCGAGGTAAAAGAATCGAGTGATAACCATAATACATCTACGGATAGGTTAGACGCAGTTTTAAATAACAGTATGACACCAAACAGACTTTCAAATGAACAACTTGCCTGGGACCATGATTTTTGAACCCCCCAAACAGGAGAAAAAATACCGTATTATGCTTCTTCCCCCCAAATGAGCGGCTCGCAACACCCCATACAACCCCCATACCGAACACCCATTAGGAACATCATGGCCGATATATTAACTAAACCCTGTTTATCAACCATAGAGGAATTTCCGTCCGATGAATCTTTTTCGGATTCCCCCCCCCCCCGGGGGAACAACGTCGCCGGGGTCGCCGCCGACCTCGAATTTTTTTTAGGTAACGGCGATGAGGAACCGGATTCCTCTACTGGATCAAACAAGCTAATCATTTACCTTGGAGAAGAACCACCAGAAGTTTCCCCCACTGAAATAAATAATTGTCCCAACCCAACCACCGACTCTGTTGTTACTGGCGAGGTAAGCGCCAAACCTCATCTCGACGCAGCAAGCGCCAGTGGGTCACAGACGCCGCCACCAGCCACCACCAAGACAGTGAAGAGGAAGAAAAAGATCCTTCCCCCTACACCACACCACGAGGGCCAGAGAAAGAGGAGGGTGGCGGAGGAGGTGACCCACACATCTACGGATGAAGAGTTGGGTAAGTACAATATTACCACTTCCAATCGTTACAGACTTTTGGAAGATGATATATATGAAAAATATACAGGAGATGAAACAGCAAAAAAAAGTAAAATCTTTGTTAACCCCCCCCCCCCCCCCCCCCACCCCCACCCCCCCATATCTGGAATTAGACAAGTCTTTTTTGCTGGAAAGAATCCATCCAGGTATGAATACTTTTTTTTGCAGGAATCCATTAACTCCATCTCCTCAGATGCCTTTCAACTTAGAAACCTCTCTTTTCTTTTTCACCAGGCTCACGGATGGAAGAGTTTTCATTCACTCCAAAACAGAGACCCCCCTCCTTAAATTAGGCAGTTACTTCTATCTCCGTCCTGACCCTAACACCAGTCTTAGTGTAGAGATCTTATTTGAGACCATCTACCAGGAGCCTATAGACGTTAACAAGAGCCTGGACCCTACCCACACCCCAACCCCCTCTTCCTCCCAGTTAGGGTACACACAAGATTCCCAACTTAGTCAAAACATTCATTTCCAGGTTTTAAGCTCTATTCCCCAAAATAACGTCAACAACAGCCCACCACCGTCATCTTTATATGGCTCCGTTCAGGTCCGCACTTCCTCGATAAATGTAAACATGCGCATTTTTCAGTTGCACAGTTGCATTCCGATTTGAGCTAAGATGAAGCAGGACGTGTGCGCCTGCTCTCTCGAGCTACCCCCCCCCCCCCCCCACCTGGGGGGACTCATTGCTTCTTACGGAGTGTTATTGGAGTACCGCGTCACGTACACCGGGCCACGGGCAACCGTGACCTTGGTGTACGGTGAACCAGCGAGGAAGCCACCTAGGAGGAGAAGGAGGAAGACGGACGCGCCAGGGGCGGACCGGGGGAGGTCAAAACCGGTAGCTCAACTACCGGCGGCGACTTCTTCCGTTGTACACCCCAAGCCCCAGTCTACACCAGCGAGACCAACTGTTACAGCCCTGCTGGATCCAGATGTTGACTTGCCAGTGGCGAATCCGGACACGGACCTTAACCGGGCCCTGATGGAATCGCCCCCCAGATTTCCGAAGCCTTCAGCCTCCGGGTTTCCAGCGATGCCACCCCCACCCAGGAAGAGTGGCGCTGTAGAAACCCAGGCCCGTCTTGTGGCCGTTGGAAAACGAAAGGCGGTTGTGTCCCCAGGCGATCAACCAGACAAGCCAAGTCCGCCGACCCAACCGCCTACACCAACCTCACCGCCGATAGATGATCCAACCATCGACCAGCCTTGGACACTACAGTCTGGCAAGCTACCATCGCGCTACTCAAGGCTGGTCAAGACTAACATCGGGGATGTCCGTCGGCTCCTTTGTGAACCTGGTCCGAATACCTACGAACCTCTGCCGCTAACGGAAGGAGAGTTTTCGGTGCGGAGGATTACTATGAAAGATGGGGGAGGGATCTGCCTTACTGTCCGCCGGAGGGGACTTTTCCACCAAGGGATTCTTCTCGATGAAATGGACAACCCGACCATCCACCGTGTCATCAAGACCGTTGCCGGGGAAGATTACCGTCCAATCATCGAGAACATCGCCAAGTCCACATACCGGGAAGCCCTCCACCATCTGGATTCGTCCCTCTTCATCAGCTCTCCTTGACGACATCCCCTCTACCAACCTCCTTTGCCTCCGTGAGTAACCTCTTTCATTGGGCTAGTTAGACTTTAAATGTTTTGTAAGCAGTTCTAAATTCTTATGTTTATTTTTTTATAAGTAGTCTAACGCATTTTATTTTGGCGCCCGTTCAATTGCTCAAAATCACCTTAAAAACTTTTCGGCCGAGCAGTCTTAACTATTTTGGGTCAAAAATTTAGAGTCCAGACATGTTTTGGTATGCAGTACTCTTTGTAGACTTAGGTAAAAAAACAGGCTTCACCGAGGAATCGAAATTCAGCCAATCAGAACACGGCTCCCACTCGGTGTTACTTCAAGTTTCGGAAGTGTCTGCTATTTGGTCCGCGCTTACTAAATGGCTTTTTTCCAAATTCCGCCTACTTCAAACTTACCCACCCCCCCCCCCCCCCCCCCCCCCCTGCTCCGGAGTCAGTCACTGGCGAAGTCAGAGGCTAATTCCGTAGTGGGCGTGCCTGAACCTCTGTGGATAGGGGCACGTAAATATAGTTGCCCGCTGCCCGTTGCCCATGCGCATTCCATTTTCAGTCACTTCGAAATTGCATTTTCAGTCCACTTCGAAATTGACCACGATGAGGATGGACGTATGTCAGTGTACTCTCGCGTTACCCCCCCACCTGGGGGGACTTATGGTCTCCTACGGAGCGTTGCTGGAATACCGGGTCACGTATACCGGGTCACGGGCTTCCGTGACCTTGGTGTACGGGGACCCGGTACCACCGAAGAAAGGAAGGTGGAGGAAGAGGAGACTTGCGCCAGGGAAGGCTCAGGGGGAGACAAAACCGGTGGCTAAACCGCCGGCAGCGCCACCTTCTGCTTCGCCACCCATCGCCGCTCCCCGTATGAAGATAGGAACAGAAGAGGCACCAGCCCCGGACATCCCGTCTTCTGCGTTGGAAACAGATAGACCAACTCCACAGGCCAGGACTTCAGCGCCTCCGGTTGTGCCGCCGATTATCCAGGCGGCACCCGTTGAGGCGCAGGCCCGAAAAGTGGCTATAGTAAAACGGAAGGCAACCACTCCCCCGAGTGGCCAACCAGACAAGCCAAGCCAACCGTTCCAACCGCCGAAACCTGACGAACCACCAATCCAACAGTGGAACCTACAGGCGGGCAAATTACATCAGCGGTACGCCAAACTTATCCGGATGAACGTTGAGGATGTCTCCAAACTTTACATAGTCCCCAGACAAAAAACTTGGGTCAAGCTTCCAAGGAGCCCGGAAGGAGAGTTCGCCATCAGCAAAACCCTTCTGAGAGACAAAGAGGAGGTGTGTATACTGACCATACACCAAGCCGGAATATACCATCAGGGAATGCTGCTAAAAGAAATGGACAACCCGACGATACACCGCATCGTGAAGACGATATCGGGGGCCAACTACCGTCCATTGGTCAGACAATTAGCACTCAGCCCATACCGGCCCTTCTTTACAGACATTGACTCCTCCAACTTCATCGGATCGCCCTAGACGCCAACCTTTGCTAGGACAGGTAACAACCTCCTTTTTGGGCTAGTTAGACTTTAAACATTTTGGAAGCAGTTCAAAATTCTTATGTTTATTTTTTTATAAGCAGTCTAACGCATTTTACTTTGGCGCCCGTTCAATTGCTCAAAATCACCTTAAAACTTTTTGGCCGAGCAGTCTTAACTATTTTGGGTTAAATTTTAGAGTCCGGACATGTTTTTGGATGCAGTTACTCTTTGTAGACTTAGGTAAAAAACAGGCTTCACCGAGGAATCGAAATTCAGCCAATCAGAGCACGGCTCCCACTCGGTGTACTTCAAGTTTACGAAGTGTCTGCTATTTGGTCCGCGCTCGCGTTGACCTTACTAAATGGCTTTCTTCCAAATTCCGCCCACCTCAAACTTACCCCCCCCCCCCCCCCCCCCTCCTGCTCCGGAGTTAGTCACTGGCGAAGCCAGAGGCTAAATCCGTAGTGGGCGTGCCTGAACCTCTGTGGATAGGGGCACGAGAAAATAGTTCCCACTCCCACTTCGAAATTGACCACGATGAGGATGGACGTATGTCAGTGTACTCTCGCGTTACCCCCCCCCCCCCCCACCTGGGGGGACTTATGGTCTCCTACGGAGCGTTGCTGGAATACCGGGTCACGTATACCGGGTCACGGGCTTCTGTGACCTTGGTGTACGGGGACGCGGTACCACCGAAGACTGGAAGATGGAGGAGATGACGTGCGACAGGAAAGGCACAGGGGGAGCCAAAACCGGCAGCTAAACCGCCGGCAGCGACTCCTTGTTGCGCCGCCAACCGCCGTACCCCGGAAGAAGACAGGATTGGAAGAGGCACCAGCCCCGGACGTCCCGACTTCAACCAAAGGTCTGACTAGACCCACTCCACAGGCCAGGACTTCAGCACCTCCGGTTGTGCCGCCGATTATACAGGCAGCACCCGTTGAGGCGCCGGCCCAAAAGATTGCCATGGTGAAGCGGAAGGCAACCACTCCCCCGAGTGGCCAACCAGACAACCCAGGCCCTCCGAGTCAACCACCGAAGCCGGACATGGACGGGGACGAGCCTTGGTCACTGAAGGCCGGCAAACTAACAGCACGCCACGCTCAGCTCTCCAAAACCAACATCGAGGACGTCAACTCCCTCTTCACGCAACCTAAGCACGAGGCATTTCAACCGTTACCAACGAGCCCGACAGAGGGAGACTACTGTTTCCACCACGTCACAAGGCGGGATGGCCGAGGTATCTGTTTTACAGTACGCCGAAAAGGAATTTACAACCAAGGACTGCTACTCCCAGAAATGGACAACCCGACCATACATCGAATGATCAAGATCACAGCCGGGGATGAGTACCGCTCAACAGCCAAGGCGCTAGCAGCATCCCCATATCGGTCGACCATCCCGCATTTCGACGCTGCCAACTTTATCGGAACACCGTGACGTGCTCCCCTTTGCCAACCTCCTTCACCTCCGTGAGTACCAACCTCTTTTTTGGGCTAGTTAGACTTTAAACGTTTTGGAAACAGTTCAAAATTCTTATGTTTATTTTTTTATAAGTAGTCCAACGCATTTTACTTTGGCGCCCGTTCAATTGCTCAAAATCACCCTAAAACCTTTTGACTGAGCAGTCTTACCTATTTTGGGTTAAATTTTAGAGTCCAGACATGTTTTTGGATGCAGGTACTCTTTGTAGACTTAGGTAAAATACAGGCCTCACCGAGGAATCGAAATTCAGCCAATCAGAGCACGGCTCCCACTCGGTGTACTTCAAGTTTACGAAGTGTCTGCTATTTGGTCCGCGCTCGCGTTGACCGTACTAAATGGCTTTCTTCCAAATTCCGCCCACTTCAAACTTACCCCCCCCCCCCCCCTCCTGCTCCGGAGTTAGTCACTGGCGAAGTCAGAGGCTAAATCCGTAGTGGGCGTGCCTGAACCTTTTTGGATAGGGGCACGAGAAAATAGTTCCCACTCCAGTCTGCAGCTCCACGCGGTAAGACGGGTTTGTTTCGCTTGTGCACACTGCACGTGCTTTCGTGTGCTCGACTTGGGGGTCCTTCATTTCGTTGTTTTTGTCAGCGAAATGAAGTTTTCTACTGGGATGTATGCGGCCATTGGAACTGATTGAACGCTGGAACGCTTCTCGTTTCGACAGCCTGCACCACCAGGTTGGATTCTTTTTTAGCGAGATTCCTTGCCTCCACGTCATTTCTCCGTCCGACTGTCAACTTGTTTTTTTTTCGTGACTCGTATGACGGCCATTCTGCAGAACGCCACGATTGTTCGCGTTTAGTCTCTACATGTCCGAGCTTGTCCTAGCAGCACTGGAAGATTGACCTCCCCACTTTAAGAAGAAATAGGAAGTGGGGTCGGCCCCTACTACTCTTTTTCTAGACTTTACCTTGCTTTATAGTGATACCATCTCGTATCCTCCGGAGTCGGGCCCGTCCGCACCACTATACCAACCCATGACGACTGGACTATACCCTAGTCTGATACTCTCTCTCGTTCAGACGGATCCGGCTTCTCAAGATCTGTATTTCAGCACAGTACTACACCTTCAACGTCTATCGACTGTCAATCTAGGGGTTTTCTTAACGGGATGCAACCCATCTCGTCCCTTTAAGCTGTGCACCCAAACGGTCTTAACGAGGCCACTCGCGTGGACATATCGATCGGACTTTAAACTTTTAGATCTGCGTTCAAAATTTTATGTCGAAATTATTCTTTTTTTTAAATATTATTAAATAGTC